>NW_027182816.1:1817500-2005000 GCF_041146395.1 Eulemur rufifrons
CTTAGCGCTTTAGAATTAGGGTTAGGGATTAGGTGTCACAGTGATGACTAGGAGATAGGGTTAGAATTATGGGATAGGGGTTGTTCTCAGGAAATGGGTTATGCATTAACGTTAGGATAAGAGGTGAAAGTTAGGCGCACGGTGAGGTTTACGTGTTAAGGGGAGAAATAGGAACAGGGTTGGGTGTTATGTTCAGGGTTAGGGTTATCTGTTAAAGGTATTGTTTATGCTTAGCGCACGGGCCCTGTCTGCATTAGGCGGGCGGGGGGAGTTTAGGGGGCTGGGATTGTACCCAGGAACCCACTCTATCATACTCTGGGTATGGGCCCGTGGGTTTCATGCAGGACACAGTGGTAGAGCCTCCTTTCACACATGGCATGGGAGGATTGCAAGCTTTCTAAACTCTAAGAAAGCAAGAAGTCTGAGAATTAGATTTAGGGTTAGGATTATGGTTAGGGTTAAGGATGAAGTTTAGTGTTAGGGTGAGGGTTTAGGGTTAGGGATTAGGGTTAGGGTTAAAGGTTACTCTTAAGTTTAACGGTTACACTTTGGTTTAGGGTTGAGGTTTACGGTTAGGGTTAAGATGACGGGTTAGGGTTAGGTACAGGGTTAAGGTTAAGTGTTAGGTTTAGGGTTGAAGATTAGGATTAAGGTTAGGATTAAAGGTTAGCGTGAGAGTTAACGCTTAGGGTTAAGGGTAAGAGTTAGAGTTTAGGGTTAGGGTTAGGGTTAGTTTTAGGGTTAGAGTTATGTGCTATGGTTTGTGTTAGAGGTTAGGGTTAGGTTTACTGGTCACGGTGAGGGTTACGTTTAGGGGTTAGCATTAGGGTTAGGGTTAAGGGATAGGATTAGGGTTAAGTGTTGGGCTTAGGGTTAGGGTTTAGTGTTAGGGTTATCATTAAGGATTAGGGGTAGGGTCAGGGTTAAATGCTTGGGTGCGGGTAATGGTTAGGGTCAGGGTTAAGGTTCAAGGATGGGGTTAGTGTTAAGGCTTACGGGTAGGTTTAGGGTTCAGGGTTAGAGTTAGCATTAGGGCTTAAGTTTAGGATTAGGCGGTAGGTTACAATTTGGGTTAGATCTAGGCGTTAGGGTAAGGGCTAGCGTTAGGGTTAAGAGATAGGGTTAGGTTTAATGCTTAGGATTACGGTTAGGGTTTGGGGTTAAAGTAAGTGTTAGGGGTTAGGTTTAAGGATCAAAGGTTAGGGTTATTTTAGCTGTAGTGTTAGGGTTAGGGATAAGGCATCCCATTAGTATTAAGGGTCTTCCTTACTCTAGGGTTAAGGGTAAGGCTTAGAGTTGAAGGTTAAGGTTAGGGTCAGTGTTAAGATTTAGGGTGAGGGTTAACGGTTAGGGTAAAGGTTAAGCGTTAGGGTTAGGGATTAGTGATTAGGGTTTTTGGTTAGTGTTAGGGTTAGCGGTTAGGAGTTAGTGTTTTATGAAGGGGTATGGTTAGAATTAGGATTGGGGTTAGAGTTAGGGTGAGGTATAGGGGTTAGGTTTAGGGGTTAGTTTTAGGGTAAAAGGATAGGATTAGGGTTACGGGTTGGGCTTAGGTTTAGGGTTAAAGTTTACTGCTAGGGTTAGGGATAGGGTTCAGGGTTAGCTTTAGGGGTTCTGGTTAGGGTTAGGTGTTAGGTTAGTGTCAGGGTTAGGTCTAGTCGTGAGGGTAAGGTTTAGGGTTAGCTTTAAGAGCTAGGGTTAGGTTTAATGGTTAGGATTAGGATTAGGGTTAAGGGTTAGGGTAAGGCTTAGGGGTTATGGTGAAGGGTTAGGGTTTTTGGTAGGCATAGCGTTGGGGTTAGAAGTAAGGGTTACTGTCAGTGTTAGGGTTGTCGGTAGGGTTACCGGTAGGGTTAGTGGTTTAGAATTAGGGTTAGGGATTAGGTGTCACAGTGATGACTAGGAGATAGCGTTAGATTTATGGGATAGGGGTTGTTCTCAGGAAATGGGTTATGCATTAACGTTAGGATATGAGGTTAAAGTTAGGCGCACGGTGAGGTTTACGTGTTAAGGGGAGAAATAGGAACAGGGTTGGGTGTTATGTTCAGGGTTAGGGTTATCTGTTAAAGGTACTGTTTATGCTTAGCGCACGGGCCCTGTCTGCATTAGGCGGGCGGGGGGAGTTTAGGGGGCTGGGATTGTACCCGGGAACCCACTCTATCATACTCTGGGTATGGGCCCGTGGGTTTCATGCAGGACACAGTGGTAGAGCCTCCTTTCACGCATGGCATGGGAGGATTGCAGGCTTTCTAAATTCTAAGAAAGCAAGAAGTCTGAGAATTAGATTTAGGGTTAGTATTATGGTTAGGTTTAAGGATTAAGTTTAGTGTTAGGGTGAGGGCTTACGGTTAGGGATTAGGGTTAGGGTTAAAGGTTACTCTTAGGTTTAACGGTTACACTTTGGTTTAGGGTTTAGGTTTAGGGTTAGGGTTAAGATGAGGGGTTAGGGTTAGGTAGAGGGTTAGGGTTAAGTGTTAGGTTTAGTGTTGAAGATTAGGATTAGGGTTAGGATTAAAGGTTAACATGAGAGTTAACGCTTAGGGTTAAGGTTAAGAGTTAGGGTTTAGGGTTAGGTTTAGGGTTAGGGTTAGTTTTAGGGTTAGAGTTAAGTGCTATGGTTTGTGTTAGAGGTTAGGGTTAGGTTTACTGGTGACCGTGAAGGTTACGTTTAGGGGTTAGCATTAGGGTTAGGGTTAGGGTTAAGGGATAGGTTTAGGGCTAATTGTTGGGCTGAGGGTTAGGGTTTAGTGTTAGGGTTATCATTAAGGATTAGGGTTAGGGTCAGGGTTAAATGCTTTGGTGCGCGTAATGGTTAGGGTCAGGGTTAAGGTTCACGGAGAGGGTTAGTGTTAAGGCTTACGGGTAGGTTTAGGGTTCAGGGTTAGACTTAGCATTAGGGCTTAAGGTTAGGATTAAGCGGTAGGTTAGATTTAGGGTTAGATCTAGGCATTAGGGTAAGGGCTAGCGTTAGGGTTAAGAGATAGGGTTAGGTTTAATGCTTAGGGTTAGGGGTTAGGGTTAGGGTTAGGGGTTGGGCTTGGGGTTGGCGTTGAGGTTAGGGTTAGGGTGAGGGTTAGGGTTTAGGGTTAGGGTTAGGGCTAGGGCTAGGGGTAGCGTTAGGGGTTAGGGTTAGGGGTTAGGGTTAGGGTTAGGGCTAGGGCTAGGGGTAGGGTTAGGGGTTGGGGTTAGGGGTTAGGGTTAGGGGTTAGGGTTAGGGTTAGGGTTAGTTTTAGGGTTAGGGTTAGGGTTAGGGTTAGGGCTAGGGCTAGGGTTCGGGGTTAGGGTTAGGGGTTAGGGTTATGGTTGGGGTTAGGGGTTAGGGTTAGGGTTAGGGGTAGGGGTAGGGGTAGGGGGTAGGGTTTGGGGGTAGGGTTAGGGTTAGGGGTTAGGGTTAGGTGTTAGGGGTTAGGGTTAGGGTTAGGGGTTAGGGTTAGGGCTAGGGCTAGGGGTAGGGTTAGGGTTAGGGGTTAGGGTTAGGGGTTAGGGTTAGGGTTAGGGTTAGTTTTAGGGTTAGAGTTATGTGCTATGATTTGTGTTAGAGTTTACGGTTAGGTTTACTGGTGACGGTTAGGGTTACGTTTAGGGGTTAGCATTAGGGTTAGGGTTAGGGTTAAGGGACAGAATTAGGGTTAAGTGTTGGATTAGGGTTAGGGTTTAGTGTTGGGTAATCATTAAGGATTAGGGTTAGGGTCAGGGTTAAATGCTTGGGTGCGGGTAATGGTTAGGGTCAGGGTTAACGTTCACGGATAGGGTTAGTGTTAAGGGTTACGGGTAGGTTTAGGGTTCAGGGTTAGAGTTAGCATTAGGGCTTAAGGTTAGGATTAGGCGGTAGGTTAGATTTAGGGTTAGATCTAGGTGTTAGGGTAAGGGCTAGCGTTAGGGTTAAGAGATAGGGTTAGGTTTAATGCTTAGGATTAGGGTTAGGGTTTGGGGTTAAAGTAAGTGTTAGGGGTTAGGTTAAAGGATCAAAGGTTAGGGTTATTTTTAGCTGTAGTGTGAGGGTTAGGGATAAGGGATCCCATTATCATTAAGGGTCTTCCTTACTGTAGGGTTAAGGGTTAGGCTTAGAGTTAAAGGTGAAGGTTAGGGTCAGTGTTAAGACTTATGGTGAGGGTTAACGGTTAGGGTAAAGGTTAAGCGTTAGGGTTAGGGATTAGTGATTAGGGTTTTTGGTTAGTGTTAGGGTTAGCGGTTAGGAGTTAGTGTTTTATGAAGGGGTATGGTTAGAATTAGGATAGGGGTTAGAGTTAGGGTGAGGTATAGGGGTTAGGTTTAGGGGTTAGGTTTAGGGTAAAAGGATAGGATTAGGGTTACGGGTTTGGCTTAGGTTTAGGGTTAAAGTTTACTGCTAGGGTTAGGGATAGGGTTCAGGGTTAGCTTTAGGGGTTCTGGTTAGGGTTAGGTGTTAGGTTAGTGTCAGCGTTAGGTCTAGTCGTGAGGGTAAGGTTTAGGGTTAGCTTTAAGAGCTAGGGTTAGGTTTAATGGTTAGGATTAGGATTAGGGTTAAGGGTTAGGGTAAGGCTTAGGGGTTAGGGTGAAGGGTTAGGGTCAAGGGTTAGGGTTTTTGTTAGGCATAGCGTTGGGGTTAGAAGTAAGGGTTACTGTCAGTGTTAGGGTTGTAGGTAGGGTTACGGTTAGGGTTAGCGGTTTAGAATTAGGGTTAGGGATTAGGAGTCACAGTGATGACTAGGAGATAGGGTTAGAATTATGCGATAGGGGTTGTTCTCAGGAAATGGGTTATGCATTAACGTTAGGATAAGAGGTTAAATTTAGGCGCACGGTGAGGTTTACGTGTTAAGGGGAGAAATAGGAACAGATTTGGGTGTTATGTTCAGGGTTAGGGTTATCTGTTAAAGGTATTGTTTATGCTTAGCGCACGGGCCCTGTCTGCATTAGGCGGGCGGGGGGAGTTTAGGGGGCTGGGATTGTACCCGGGAACCCACTCTATCATACTCTGGGTATGGGCCCGTGGGTTTCATGCAGGACACAGTGGTAGAGCCTCCTTTCACGCATGGCATGGGAGGATTGCAGGCTTTCTAAACTCTAAGAAAGCAAGAAGTCTGAGAATTAGATTTAGGGTTAGGATTCTGGTTAGGGTTAAGGATGAAGTTTAGTGTTAGGGTGAGGGCTTAGGGTTAGGGATTAGGGTTAGGGTTAAAGGTTACTCTTAGGTTTAACGGTTACAGTTAGGTTTCGGGTTCAGGTTTACGGTTAGGGTTAAGATGAGGGGTTAGGGTTCGTATAGGGTTAGGGTTAAGTGTTAGGTTTAGGGTTGAAGATTAGGATTAGGGTTAGGATTAAAGGTTAGCGTGAGAGTTAACGCTTAGGGTTACGGTTAAGAGTTAGGTTTTAGGGTTAGGGTTAGGGTTAGTTTTAGGGTTAGAGTTATGTGCTATGGTTTGTGTTAGCGGTTAGGGTTAGGTTTACTGGTCACGGTTAGGGTTACGTTTAGGGGTTAGCATTAGGGTTAGGGTTAGGGTTAAGGGATAGGATTAGGGTTAAGTGTTGGGCTTAGGGTTAGGGTTTAGTGTTAGGGTTATCATTAAGGATTAGGGGTAGGGTCAGGGTTAAATGCTTGGGTGCGGGTAATGGTTAGGGTCAGGGTTAAGGTTCACGGATAGGGTTAGTGTTAACGGTTACGGGTAGGTTTAGGGTTCAGGGTTAGAGTTAGCATTAGGGCTTAAGGTTAAGATTAGGCGGTAGGTTAGATTTAGGGTTAGATCTAGGCGTTAGAGTAAGGGCTAGCATTAGGGTTAAGAGATAGGGTTAGGTTTAATGCTTAGGATTAGGGTTAGGGTTTGGGGTTAAAGTAAGTGTTAGGGGTTAGGTTTAAGGATCAAAGGTTAGGGTTATTTTTAGCTATAGTGTTAGGGTTAGGGATAAGGGATCCCATTAGCATTAAGGGTCTTCCATACTGTAGGGTTAAGGGTTAGGCTTAGAGTTAAAGGTTAAGGTTAGGGTCAGTGTTAAGATTTAGGGTGAGGGTTAACGGTTAGGGTAAAGGTTAAGCGTTAGGGTTAGGGATTAGTGATTAGGGTTTTTGGTTAGTGTTAGGGTTAGCGGTTAGGAGTTACTGTTTTATGAAGGGGTATGGTTAGAATTAGGATTGGGGTTAGAGTTAGGGTGAGGTATAGGGGTTAGGTTTAGGGGTTAGTTTTAGGGTAAAAGGATAGGATTAGGGTTACGGGTTGGGCTTAGGTTTAGGGTTAAAGTTTACTGCTAAGATTAGGGATAGGGTTCAGGGTTAGCTTTAGCGGTTCTGGTTAGGGTTAGGTGTTAGGTTAGTGTCAGGGTTAGGTCCAGTCGTGAGGGTAAGGTTTAGGGTTAGCTTTAAGAGCTAGGGTTAGGTTTAATGGTTAGGATTAGGATTAGGGTTAAGGGTTAGGGTAAGGCTTAGGGGATAGGGTGAAGGGTTAGGGTCAATGGTTAGGGTTTTTGTTAGGCATAGCGTTGGGGTTAGAAGTAAGGGTTACTGTCAGTGTTAGGGTTGTAGGTAGGGTTACGGTTAGGGTTAGCGGTTTAGAATTAGGGTTAAGGATTAGGTGTCACAGTGATGACTAGGAGATAGGGTTAGAATTATGGGATAGGGGTTGTTCTCAGGAAATGGGTTATGCATTAACGTTAGGATAAGAGGTTAAAGTTAGGCGCACGGTGAGGTTTACGTGTTAAGGGGAGAAATAGGAACAGGGTTGGGTGTTATGTTCAGGGTTAGGGTTATCTGTTAAAGGTATTGTTTATGCTTAGCGCACGGGCCCTGTCTGCATTAGGCGGGCGGGGGGAGTTTAGGGGGCTGGGATTGTACCCGGGAACCCACTCTATCATACTCTGGGTATGGGCCCATGGGTTTCATGCAGGACACAGTGGTAGAGCCCCCTTTCACGCATGGCATGGGAGGATTGCAGGCTTTCTAAACTCTAAGAAAGCAAGAAGTCTGAGAATTAGATTTAGGGTTAGGATTATAGTTAGGGTGAAGGATGAAGTTTAGTGTTAGGGAGAGGGCTTAGGGTTAGGGATTAGGGTTAGGGTTAAAGTTTACTCTTAGGTTTAACGGTTACACTTGGGTTTCGGGTTGAGGTTTACGGTTAGGGTTAAGATGAGGGGTTAGGGTTTGGTACAGGGTTAGGGTTAAGTGTTAAGTTTAGGGTTGAAGATTAGGATTAGGGTTAGGATTAAAGGTTAGCGTGAGAGATAACGCTTAGTGTTAAGGTTAAGAGTTAGGGTTTAGGGTTAGGTTTAGCGTTAGGGTTAGTTTTAGGGTTAGAGTTATGTGCTATAGTTTGTGTTAGAGTTTAGGGTTAGGTTTACTGGTCACGGTTAGGGTTAGGTTTAGGGGTTAGCATTAGGGTTAGGGTTAGGGTTAAGGGATAGGATTAGGGTTAAGTGTTGGGCTTAGGGTTAGGGTTTAGTGTTAGGGTTATCATTAAGGATTAGGGGTAGGGTCAGGGTTAAATGCTTGGGTGCGGGTAATGGTTAGGGTCAGGGTTAAGGTTCACGGATAGGGTTAGTGTTAAGGGTTACGGGTAGGTTTAGGGTTCAGGGTTAGAGTTAGCATTAGGGCTTAAGGTTAGGATTAGGCGGTAGGTTAGATTTAGGGTTAGATCAGGCGTTAGGGTAAGGGCTAGCGTTAGGGTTAAGAGATAGGGTTAGGTTTAATGCTTAGGATTAGGGTTAGGGTTTGGGGTTAAAGTAAGTGTTAGGGGTTAGGTTTAAGGATCAAAGGTTAGGGTTATTTTTAGCTGTAGTGTTAGGGTTAGGGATAAGGGATCCCATTAGCATTAAGGGTCTTTCCTTACTGTAGGGTTAAGGGTTAGGCTTAGAGTTAAAGGTTAAGGTTAGGGTCAGTGTTAAGATATAGGGTTAGGGTTAACGGTTAGGGTAAAGGTAAGGGTTAGGGTTAGGGATTAGTGATTATGGTTTTTGGTTAGTGTTAGGGTTAGCGGTTAGGAGTTAGTGTTTTATGAATGGGTATGGTTAGAATTAGGATTGGGGTTAGAGTTAGGGTGAGGTATAGGGGTTAGGTTTAGGTGTTAGTTTTAGGGTAAAAGGATAGGATTAGGGTTACGGGTTGGGCTTAGGTTTAGGGTTAAAGTTTACTGCTAGGGTTAGGGATAGGGTTCTGGGTTAGCTTTAGGGGTTCTGGTTTGGGTTAGGTGTTAGGTTAGTGTCAGGGTTAGGTCCAGTCGTGAGGGTAAGGTTTAGGCTTAGCTTGAAGAGCTAGGGTTAGGTTTAATGGTTAGGATTAGGATTAGGGTTAAGGGTTAGTGTAAGGCTTAGGGGTTAGGGTGAAGGGTTAGGGTCAAGGGTTAGGGTTTTTGTTAGGCATAGCGTTGGGGTTAGAAGTAAGGGTTACTGTCAGTGATAGGGTTGTAGGTAGGGTTACGGTTAGGGTTAGCGGTTTAGAATTAGGGTTAGGGATTAGGTGTCACAGTGATGACTAGGAGATAGGGTTAGAATTATGGGATAGGGGTTGTTCTCAGGAAATGGGTTATGCATTAACGTTAGGATAAGAGGTTAAAGTTAGGCGCACGGTGAGGTTTACGTGTTAAGGGGAGAAATAGGAACAGGGTTGGGTGTTATGTTCACGGTTAGGGTTATCTGTTAAAGGTATTGTTTATGCTTAGCGCACGGGCCCTGTCTGCATTAGGCGGGCGGGGGGAGTTTAGGGGGCTGGGATTGTACCCGGGAACCCACTCTATCATACTCTGGGTATGGGCCCGTGGGTTTCATGCAGGACACAGTGGTAGAGCCTCTTTTCACGCATGGCATGGGAGGATTGCAGGCTTTCTAAACTCTAAGAAAGCAAGAAGTCTGAGAATTAGATTTAGGGTTAGGATTCTGGTTAGGGTGAAGGATGAAGTTTAGTGTTAGGTTGAGGGCTTAGGGTTAGGGATTAGGGTTAGGGTTAAAGGTTACTCTTAGGTTTAACGGTTACACTTTGGTTTAGGGTTGAGGTTTACGGTTAGGGTTAAGATGAGGGGTTAGGGTTTGGTACAGGGTTAGGGTAAGTGTTAGGTTTAGGGTTGAAGATTAGGATTAGGGTTAGGATTAAA
Source organism: Eulemur rufifrons (assembly GCF_041146395.1). Lineage (NCBI taxonomy): Eukaryota > Metazoa > Chordata > Mammalia > Primates > Lemuridae > Eulemur > Eulemur rufifrons. The sequence continues at coordinate 1,826,551 of NW_027182816.1, forward strand.
GGTTAGCGTGAGAGTTAACGCTTAGGGTTAAGGTTAAGAGTTAGGGTTTAGGGTTAGGGTTAGGGTTAGGGTTAGTTTTAGGTTTAGAGTTATGTGCTATGGTTTGTGTTAGAGGTTAGGTTTAGGTTTACTGGTCACGGTTAGGGTTACGTTTAGGGGATAGCATTAGGTTTAGGGTTAGGGTTAAGGGATAGGATTAGGGTTAAGTGTTGGGCTTAGGGTTAGGGTTTAGTGTTAGGGTTAGCATTAAGGATTAGGGTTAGGGTCAGGGTTAAATGCTTGGGTGCGAGTAATGGTTAGGGTCAGGTTTAAGATTCAGGGATAGGGTTATTGTTAAGGGTTACGGGTAGGTTTAGGGTTCAGGGTTAGAGTTAGCATTAGGGCTTAAGGTTAGGATTAGGCGGTAGGTTAGATTTAGGGTTAGATCTAGGCGTTAGGGTAAGGGCTAGCATTAGGGTTAAGAGATAGTGTTAGGTTTAATGCTTAGGATTAGGGTTAGGATTTGGGTTTAAAGTAAGTGTTAGGGGTTAGGTTTAAGGATCCAAGGTTAGGGTTATTTTTAGCTGTAGTGTTAGGGTTAGGGATAAGGGATCCCATTAGCATTAAGGGTCTTCCTTACTGTAGGGTTAAGGGTTAGGCTTAGAGTTAAAGTTCAGGTTAGGGTCAGTGTTAAGATTTAGGGTGAGGGTTAACGGTTAGGGTAAATGTTAAGCGTTAGGGTTAGGGATTAGTGATTAGGGTTTTTGGTTAGTGTTAGGATTAGCGGTTAGGAGTTAGTGTTTTATGAAGGGGTATGGTTAGAATTAGGATTGGGGTTAGAGTTAGGGTGAGGTATGGGGTTAGGTTTAGGGGTTAGTTTTAGGGTAAAAGGATAGGATTAGGGTTACGGGTTGGGCTTAGGTTTAGGGTTAAAGTTTACTGCTAGGGTAAGGGATAGGGTTCAGGGTTAGCTTTAGGGGTGCTGGTTAGGGTTAGGTGTTAGGTTAGTGTCAGCGTTAGGTCCAGTCGTGAGGGTAAGGTTTAGGGTTAGCTTTAAGAGCTAGGGTTAGGTTTAATGGTTAGGATTAGGATTAGGGTTAAGGGTTAGGGTAAGGCTTAGGGGTTAGGGTGAAGGGTTAGGGTCAAGGGTTAGGGTTTTTGTTAGGCATAGCGTTGGGGTTAGAAGGAAGGGTTACTGTCAGTGTTAGGGTTGTAGCTAGGGTTACGGTTAGGGTTAGCGGTTTAGAAATAGGGTTAGGGATTAGGTGTCACAGTGATGACTAGGAGATAGGGTTAGAATTATGGGATAGGGGTTGTTCTCAGGAAATGGGTTATGCATTAACGTTAGGATAAGAGGTTAAAGTTAGGCGCACGGTGAGGTTTACGTGTTAAGGGGAGAAATAGGAACAGGGTTGGGTGTTATGTTCAGGGTTAGGGTTATCTGTTAAAGGTATTGTTTATGCTTAGCGCACGGGCCCTGTCTGCATTAGGCGGGCGGGGGGAGTTTAGGGGGCTGGGATTGTACCCGGGAACCCACTCTATCATACTCTGGGTATGGGCCCGTGGGTTTCATGCAGGACACAGTGGTAGAGCCTCCTTTCACGCATGGCATGGGAGGATTGCAGGCTTTCTAAACTCTAAGAAAGCAAGAAGTCTGAGAATTAGATTTAGGGTTAGGATTATGGTTAGGGTGAAGGATGAAGTTTAGTGTTAGTGTTAGGGCTTAGGGTTAGGGATTAGGGTTAGGGTTAAAGGTTACTCTTAGGTTTAACGGTTACACTTTGTTTCGGGTTGAGGTTTACGGTTAGGGTTAAGATGAGGGGTTAGGGTTAGGTACAGGGTTAGGGTTAAGTGTTAGGTTTAGGGTTGAAGATTAGGATTAGGGTTAGGATTAAAGGTTAGTGTGAGAGTTAACGCTTAGGGTTAAGGTTAAGAGTTAGGGTTTAGGGTTAGGGTTAGGGTTCGGGTTCGTTTTAGGTTTAGAGTTATGTGCTATGGCTTGTGTTAGAGGTTAGGGTTAGGTTTACTGGTCACGGTTAGGGTTACGTTTAGGGTTTAGCATTAGGGTTAGGGTTAAGGGATAGGATTAGGGTTAAGTGTTGGGCTTATGGTTAGGGTTTAGTGTTAGGGTTATCATTAAGGATTAGGGTTAGGGTCAGGGTTAAATGCTTGGGTGCGGGTAATGGTTAGGGTCAGGGTTAAAGTTCATGGATAGGGTTAGTGTTTAGGGTTACGGGTAGGTTTAGGGTTCAGGGTTAGAGTTAGCATTAGGGCTTAAGGTTAGGATTAGGCGGTAGGTTAGATTTAGGGGTAGATCTAGGCGTTAGGGTAAGGGCTAGCCTTAGGGTTAAGAGATAGGGTTAGGTTTAATGCTTAGGATTAGGGTTAGGGTTTGGGGTTAAAGTAAGTGTTAGGGGTTAGGTTTAAGGATCCAAGGTTAGGGTTATTTTTAGCTGTAGTGTTAGGGTTAGGGATAAGGGATCCCATTAGCATTAAGGGTCTTCCTTACTGTAGGGTTAAGGGTTAGGCTTAGAGTTAAAGGTTAAGGTTAGGGTCAGTGTTAAGATTTAGGGTGAGGGTTAACGGTTAGGGTAAAGGTTAAGCGTTAGGGTTAGGGATTAGTGATTAGGGTTTTTGGTTAGTGTTAGAGTTAGCGGTTAGGAGTTAGTGTTTTATGAAGGGGTATGATTAGAATTAGGATTGGGGTTAGAGTTAGGGTGAGGTATAGGGGTAAGGTTTTGGGGTTAATTTTAGGGTAAAAGGATAGGATTAGGGTTACGGGTTGGGCTTAGGTTTACGGTAAAAGTTTACTGCTAGGGTTAGGGATAGGGTTCAGGGTTAGCTTTAGGGGTTCTGGTTAGGGGTAGGTGTTAGGTTAGTGTCAGGGTTAGGTCTAGTCGTGAGGGTAAGGTTTAGGGTTAGCTTTAAGAGCTAGGGTTAGGTTTAATGGTTAGGATTAGGATTAGGGTTAAGGGTTAGGGTAAGGCTTAGGGGTTAGGGTGAAGGTTTAGGGTCAAGGGTTAGGGTTTTTGTTAGGCATAGCGTTGGGGTTAGAAGTAAGGGTTACTGTCAGTGTTAGGATTGTAGGTAGGGTTACGGTTAGGGTTAGCGGTTTAGAATTAGGGTTAGGGATTAGGTGTCACAGTGATGACTAGGAGATAGGGTTAGAATTATGGGATAGGGGTTGTTCTCAGGAAATGGGTTATGCATTAACGTTAGGATAAGAGGTTAAAGTTAGGCGCACGGTGAGGTTTACGTGTTAAGGGGAGAAATAGGAACAGGGTTGGGTGTTATGTTCAGGGTTAGGGTTATCTGTTAAAGGTATTGTTTATGCTTAGCGCACGGGCCCTGTCTGCATTAGGCGGGCGCGGGGAGTTTAGGGGGCTGGGATTGTACCCGGGAACCCACTCTATCATACTCTGGTTATGGGCCCGTGGGTTTCATGCAGGACACAGTGGTAGAGCCTCCTTTCACGCATGGCATGGGATGATTGCAGGCTTTCTAAACTCTAAGAAAGCAAGAAGTCTGAGAATTAGATTTAGGGTTAGGATTCTGGTTAGGGTTAAGGATGAAGTTTAGTGTTAGGGTGAGGGCTTAGGGTTAGGGATTCGGGTTAGGGTTAAAGGTTACTCTTAGGTTTAACGGTTACACTTGGGATTCGGGTTGAGGTTTACGGTTTGGGTTAAGATGAGGGGTTAGGGTTTGGTACAGGGTTAGGGTTAAGTGTTAGGTTTAGGGTTGAAGATTAGGATTAGGGTTAGGATTAAAGGTTAGTGTGAGAATTAACGCTTAGGGTTAAGGTTAAGAGTTAGGGTTTAGGGTTAGGTTTAGGGTTAGGGTTAGTTTTAGGGTTAGAGTTATGTGCTATGTTTTGTGTTAGATGTTAAGTTTAGGTTTACTGGTTACGGTAAGGTATACGTTTAGGGGTTACCATTAGGGTTAGGGTTAAGGGATAGGATTAGGTTTAAGTCTTGGGATTAGGGTTAGGGTTTAGTGTTAGGGTTATCCTTAAGGATTAGTGTTAGGGTCAGGGTTAAATGCTTGGGTGCGGGTAATGGTTAGGGTCAGGGTTAAGGTTCACGGATAGGGTTAGTGTTAAGGGTTACGGGTAGGTTTAGCGTTCAGGGTCAGAGTTAGCATTAGGGCTTAAGGTTATGATTAGGCGGTAGGTTAGATTTAGGGTTAGATCAGGCGTTAGGGTAAGGGCTAGCGTTAGGGTTAAGAGATAGGGTTAGGTTTAATGCTTAGGATTAGGGTTAGGGTTTGGGGTTAAAGTAAGTGTTAGGGGTTAGGTTTAAGGATCAAAGGTTAGGGTTATTTTTAGCTGTAGTGTTAGGGTTAGGGATAAGGGATCCCATTAGCATTAAGGGTCTTCCTTACTGTAGGGTTAAGGGTTAGGCTTAGAGTTAAAGGTTAAGGTTAGGGTCAGTGTTAAGATTTAGGGTGACGGTTAACGGTTAGGGTAAAGGTTAAGCGTTAGGGTTAGGGATTAGTGATTAGGGTTTTTGGTTAGTGTTAGGGTTAGCGGTTAGGAGATAGTGTTTTATGAAGGGGTATGGTTAGAATTAGGATTGCGGTTAGAGTTAGGGTGAGGTATAGGGGTTAGGTTTAGGGGTTAGTTTTAGGGTAAAAGGATAGGATTAGGGTTACGGGTTGGGCTTAGGTTTAGGGTTAAAGTTTACTGCTAGGGTTAGGGATAGGGTTCAGGGTTAGCTTCAGGGGTTCTGGTTAGGGTTAGGTGTTAGGTTAGTGTCAGGGTTAGGTCCAGTCGTGAGGGTAAGTTTTAGGGTTAGCTTTAAGAGCTAGGGTTAGGTTTAATGGTTAGGATTAGGATTAGGGTTAAGGGTTAGTGTAAGGCTTAGGGGTAATGGTGAAGGGTTAGGGTCAAGGGTTAGGGATTTTGTTAGGCATAGCGTTGGGGTTAGAAGTAAGGGTTACTGTCAGTGTTAGGGTTGTAGGTAGGGTTACGGTTAGGGTTAGCCGTTTAGAATTAGGGTTAGGGATTAGGTGTCACAGAGATGACTAGGACATAGGGTTAGAATTATGGGATAGGGGTTGTTCTCAGGAAATGGGTTATGCATTAACGTTAGGATAAGAGGTTAAAGTTAGGCGCACGGTGAGGTTTACGTGTTAAGGGGAGAAATAGAAACAGGTTTTGTGTTATGTTTAGGGTTAGGGATATCTGTTAAAGGTATTGTTTATGCTTAGCGCACGGGCCCTGTCTGCATTAGGCGGGCGGGGGGAGTTTAGGGGGCTGGGATTGTACCCGGGAACCCACTCTATCATACTCTGGGTATGGGCCCGTGGGTTTCATGCAGGACACAGTGGTAGAGCCTCCTTTCACGCATGGCATGGGAGGATTGCAGGCTTTCTAAACTCTAAGAAAGCAAGAAGTCTGAGAATTAGATTTAGGGTTAGGATTCTGGTTAGGGTTAAGGATGAAGTTTAGTGTTAGGGTGAGGGCTTAGGGTTAGGGATTAGGGTTAGGGTTAAAGGTTACTCTTAGGTTTAACGGTTACACTTGGGTTTCGGGTTGAGGTTTGCGGTTAGGGTTAAGATGAGGGGTTAGGGTTTGGTACAGGGTTAGGGTTAAGTGTTAGGTTTAGGGTTGAAGATTAGGATTAGGGTTAGGATTAAAGGTTAGCGTGAGAATTAACGCTTAGGGTTAAGGTTAAGAGTTAGGGTTTAGGGTTAGGGTTAGGGTTAGGGTTAGTTTTAGGGTTAGAGTTATGTGCTATGGTTTGTGTTAGAGGTTCGGGTTAGGTTTACTGGTCATGGTTAGGTTTACGTTTAAGGGTTAGCATTAGGGTTAGGGTTAGGGTTAAGGGATAGGATTAGGGTTAAGTGTTGGGCTTCGGGTTAGGGTTTAGTGTTAGGGTTATCATTAAGGATTACGATTAGGGTCAGGGTTAAATGCTTGGGTGTGGGTAATGGTTAGGGTCAGGGTTAATGTTCACGGATAGGGTTAGTGTTAAGGGTTACGGGTAGGTTTAGCGTTCAATGTTAGAGTTAGCATTAGGGCTTAAGGTTAGGATTAGGCGGTAGGTTAGATTTAGGGTTAGATCTAGGCGTTAGGGTAAGGGCTAGCGTTAGGGTTAAGAGATAGGGTTAGGTTTAATGCTTAGGATTAGGGTTAGGGTTTGGGGTTAAAGTAAGTGTTAGGGGTTAGGTTTAAGGATCAAAGGTTAGGGTTATTTTTAGCTGTAGTGTTAGGGTTAGGGATAAGGGATCCCATTAGCATTAAGGGTCTTCCTTACTGTAGGGTTAAGGGTTAGGCTTAGAGTTAAAGGTGAAGGTTAGGGTCAGTGTTAAGATTTAGGGTGAGGGTTAACGGTTAGGGTAAAGGTTAAGCGTTAGGGTTAGGGATTAGTGATTAGGGTTTTTGGTTAGTGTTAGGGTTAGAGGTTAGGAGTTAGTGTTTTATGAAGGGGTATGGTTAGAATTAGGATTGGGGTTAGAGTTAGGGTGAGGTATAGGGGTTAGGTTTAGGGGTTAGTTTTAGGGTAAAAGGATAGGATTAGGGTTGCGGGTTGGGCTTAGGTTTAGGGTTAAAGTTTACTGCTAGGATTAGTGATAGGGTTCAGGGTTAGCTTTAGCAGTTCTTGTTAGGGTTAGGTGTTAGGTTAGTGTCAGGGTTAGGTCCAGTCGTGAGGGTAAGGTTTAGGGTTAGCTTTTATTTTATTTTATTTTATTTTTTTTATTTTTTTTTTTTTTTGAGACAGAGTCTCACTCTGTTGCCCAGGCTAGAGTGAGTGCCGTGGCATCAGCCTAGCTCACAGCAACCTCAAACTCCTGAGCTCAAGGAATCCTCCTGTCTCAGCCTCCCGAGTAGCTGGGACTACAGGCATGCGCCACCATGCCCGGCTAATTTTTTCTATATATATTTTTAGATGTCCATATAATTTCTTTCTATTTTTAGTAGAGATGGGGTCTCGCTCTTGCTCAGGCTGGTCTCGAACTTCTGAGCTCAAACGATCCGCCCACCTCGGACTCCCAGAGTGCTAGGAATACAGGCGTGAGCCACCGCGCCCGGCCTAGTGTTAGCTTTAAGAACTAGGGTTAGGTTTAATGGCTAGGATTAGGATTAGGGATAAGAGTTAGGGTAAGGCTTAGGGGTTAGGGTGAAGGGTTAGGGTCAAGGGTTAGGGTTTTTGTTAGGCATAGCGTTGGGGTTAGAAGTAAGGGTTACTGTCAGTGTTAGGGTTGTAAGTAGGGTTACAGTTAGGGTTAGCGGTTTAGAATTAGGGTTAGGGATTAGGTGTCACAGTGATGACTAGGAGATAGGGTTAGAATTATGGGATAGGGGTTGTTCTCAGGAAATGGGTTATGCATTAACGTTAGGATAAGAGGTTAAAGTTAGGCGCACGGTGAGGTTTACGTGTTAAGGGGAGAAATAGGAACAGGGTTGGGTGTTATGTTCAGGGTTAGGGTTATCTGTTAAAGGTATTGTTTATGCTTAGCGCACAGGCCCTGTCTGCATTAGGCGGGCGGGGGGAGTTTAGGGGGCTGGGATTGTACCCGGGAACCCACTCTATCATACTCTGGGTATGGGCCCGTGGGTTTCATGCAGGACACAGTGGTAGAGCCTCCTTTCACGCATGGCATGGGAGGATTGCAGGCTTTCTAAACTCTAAGAAAGCAAGAAGTCTGAGAATTAGATTTAGGGTTAGGATTATGGTTAGGGTGAAGGATGAAGTTTAGTGTTAGGGTGAGGGCTTAGGGTTAGGGATTAGGGTTAGGGTTAAAGGTTACTCTTAGGTTTAACGGTTACACTTTGGTTTCGTGTTGAGGTTTACGGTTAGGGTTAAGATGAAGGGTTAGGGTTAGGTACAGGGTTAGGGTTAAGTGTTAGGTTTAGGGTTGAAGATTAGGATTAGGGTTAGGATTAAAGGTTAGTGTGAGAGTTAACGCTTAGGGTTAAGGTTAAGGGTTAGGGTTTAGGGTTAGGGTTAGGGTTAGGGTTAGTTTTGGGTTAGAGTTATGTGCTATGGTTTGTGTTAGAGGTTAGGTTTACTGGTCACGGTTAGGGTTACGTTTAGGGGTTAGCATTAGGGTTAGGTATAGGGTTAAGGGATAGGATTAGGGTTAAGTGTTGGGCTTAGGGTTAGGGTTAAGTGTTACGGTTATCATTAAGGATTAGGGGTAGGGTCAGGGTTAAATGCTTGGGTGCGGGTAATGGTTAGGGTCAGGGTTAAGGTTCATGGATAGGGTTAGTGTTAAGGGTTACAGGTAGGTTTATGGTTCAGGGTTAGAGTTAGCATTAGGGCTTAAGGTTAGGATTAGGCGGTAGGTTAGATTTAGGGTTAGATCTAGGCGTTAGGGTAAGGGCTAGCATTAGGGTTAAGAGATAGGGTTAGGTTTAATGCTTAGGATTAGATTTAGGGTTTGGGGTTAAAGTAAGTGTTAGGGGTTAGGTTTAAGGATCCAAGGTTAGGGTTATTTTTAGCTGTAGTGTTAGGGTTAGGGATAAGGGATCCCATTAGCATTAAGGGTCTTCTTTACTGTAGGCTTAAGGGTTAGGCTTAGAGTTAAAGGTTAAGGTTAGGGTCAGTGTTAAGATTTAGGGTGAGGGTTAACGGTTAGGGTAAAGGTTAAGCGTTAGGGTTAGGGATTAGTGATTAGGGTTTTTGGTTAGTGTTAGGGTTAGCGGTTAGGAGTTAGTGTTTTATGAAGTGGTATGGTTAGAATTAGGATTGGGGTTAGAGTTAGGGTGAGATATAGGGGTTAGGTTTAGGGGTTAGTTTTAGGGTTAAAGGATAGGATTAGGCTTAAGGGTTGGGGTTAGGTTTAGGGTTAAAGTTTACTGCTAGGGTTAGGGATAGGGTTCAGGGTTAGCTTCAGGGGTTCTGGTTAGGGTTAGGTGTTAGGTTAGTGTCAGCGTTAGGTCTAGTCGTGAGGGTAAGGTTTAGGGTTAGCTTTAAGAGCTAGGGTTAGGTTTAATGGTTAGGATTAGGATTAGGGTTAAGGGTTAGGGTAAGGCTTAGGGGTTAGGGTGAAGGGTTAGGGTCAAGGGTTAGGGTTTTTGTTAGGCATAGCGTTGGGGTTAGAAGTAAGGGTTACTGTCAGTGTTAGGGTTGTATGTAGGGTTACAGTTAGGGTTAGCGGTTTAGAATTAGGGTTAGGGATTAGGTGTCACAGTGATGACTAGGAGATAGGGTTAGAATTATGGGATAGGGGTTGTTCTCAGGGAATGGGTAATGCATTAACGTTAGGATAAGAGGTTAATGTTAGGCTCACGGTGAGGTTTACGTGTTAAGGGGAGAAATAGGAACAGGGTTGGGTGTTATGTTCAGGGTTAGGGTTATCTGTTAAAGGTATTGTTTATGCTTAGCGCACGGGCCCTGTCTGCATTAGGCGGGCGGGGGGAGTTTAGGGGGCTGGGATTGTACCCGGGAACCCACTCTATCATACTCTGGGTATGGGCCCGTGGGTTTCATGCAGGACACAGTGGTAGAGCCTCCTTTCACGCATGGCATGGGAGGATTGCAGGCTTTCTAAACTCTAAGAAAGCAAGAATTCTGAGAATTAGATTTAGGGTTAGGATTATGGTTAGGGTTAAGGATGAAGTTTAGTGTTAGGGTGAGGGCTTAGGGTTAGGGATTAGGGTTAGGGTTAAAGGTTACTCTTAGGTTTAACGGTTACAGTTCGGTTTAGGGTTGAGGTTTACGGTTAGGGTTAAGATGAGGGGTTAGGGTTTGGTAGACGTTTAGGGTTAAGTGTTAGGTTTAGGATTGAAGATTAGGATTAGGGTTAGGATTAAAGTTTAGCGTGAGTGTTAACGCTTAGGGTTAAGGTTAAGAGTTAGGGTTTACGGTTAGGCTTAGGGTTGGATTTAGGGTTAGAGTTATGTGCTATGGTTGTGTTAGGGGTTAGGGTTAGGTTTACTGTTCACGGTTAGGGTTGGGTTTAGGGGTTAGCATTAGGGTTAGGGATTAGGTTTAGGGTAAGGGTCTAGAGTTAATGTTGGGCTTTAGTCTCGGGGCTTAGTTTCAGGGTCAGGGGTTAGCGTTGGTGGTAGGGCTTAGCTTTAGCGGTCAGTTTAAGGGCACAGGACCTGGTTAATCTACGGTGAGAGGGGTGCGGTCGGAGTCACCACGAAAGCACAACATCATTCCCTGGGCCTTGGGACAGGACCTCCATGCAGGACTCAGGCGGAGCCTCATCTCACACATGGCATGGCTGTATTGTAGGCTTGCTTCACTCTGGGAATGGAAGTAGTGTGAGAATTAGGGTTGGGGTTGGGGTTAGGGTTTTTCGTGTTAGGGGTTAGGTTTCGAGTCAGGGTTAGGTGCTAGGGATTAGTGGTTAGGGTTAGAGTTAGTGTTAGGGGTAAAGTGTTAAGTCTGGGTTAGGGGTCCAGGGTAAGGTTTAGGGTTGGAGTTAGCGTTAAGGTTAGGGGTTAGGGTTAAGGGATAGGGTTAGGATTCAGGGTGAGGGTTAGAGGGTTAACAGTTGGGGTTAGGCTTAGGGGTTAGGGACAGTGTTAGGGTTAATGGTTAGGAGCTTGGTTCAGGTTTAAGGTTAGCATTAGGGGTTGGGGTTAGTGTTAACTGTAGGTCAGTGTTGGGGTTAGACCTCTAGGCATTAGGGTAAAGGTTAGGGTTAGGGTTAAGAGTTAGGGTTCTGTTTAATGGTTAGGATTGGTAATAGGGTTAAGGGTTAGGGTTAAGGTTAGGGGCTATCACGAAGGATCAACGGTTAGGGTTACTTTTAGGCGTAGGGTTAGGGTAAGGGGTTAGGGTTAGTGTTAGTGTTGTTGGTCGGGTTAAGGTTAGGGTTGGCGTTTCAGAAGTAGGGATTAGGTGTTACGGTTATAGCTAGGAGTTAGGGTTATAATGACGGTATAGGGCTTGTTCTCAGGGTGTCATGCATTAACGTTAAGATATGGGGTTAAAGTTAGGGTTATGGTGAGGTTTACCTGTTAAGGTGAGCAGTAGGATCAGGGTTAGGAGTTATGTTGTGGGTTAGGCTTATGGGTGAGGGGTAGGGTTTATGCTTAGGGCACGGGCCCTGTATGCCCTAGGAGGCAAAGTTAGGTGTCTGTGATGGTCGCTGGGAACCCACTCTACCGCACGCAGTGTATGGGCTCTGGGTTTCATGCAGGACACTGTGGCAGAGCCTCCTTTCACGCATGGCGTGGGAGGATTGCAGGCTTTCTAAATTCTAAGAAAGCAAGAAGTCTGAGAATTAGATTTAGGGTTAGGGTTATGGTTAGGGTTAAGGATGAAGTTTAGTGTTAGGGTGAGGGCTTAGGCTTAGGGATTACGGTTAGGGTTAAAGGTTACTCTTAGATTTAACGGTTACACTTTGGTTTAGGGTTGAGGTTTAAGGTTAGGGTTAAGATGAGGGGTTAGGGTTTGGTACAGGGTTAGGGTTAAGTGTTAGGTTTAGGGTTGAAGATTAGGATTAGGGTTAGGATTAAAGGTTAGCGTGAGAGTTAACGCTTAGGGTTAAGGTTAAGAGTTAGGGTTTAGGGTTAGGGTTAGGGTTAGGGTTAGTTTTAGGGTTAGAGTTATGTGCTATGGTTTGTGTTAGAGGTTAGGGTTAGGTTTACTGTTCACGGTTAGGGTTACGTTTAGGGGTTAGCATTAGGGTTAGGGTTAGGGTTAGGGTTAAGGGATAGGATTAGGGTTAAGTGTTGGGCTTCGGGTTAGGGTTTAGTGTTAGGGTTATCATTAAGGATTAGTGTTGGGGTCAGGGTTAAATGCTTGGGTGCGGGTAATTGTTAGGGTCAGGGTTAAGGTTCACGGATAGGGTTACTGTTAAGGGTTACAGGTAGGTTTAGGTTTCAGGGTTAGCGTTAGCATTAAGGCTTAAGGTTAGGATTAGGCGGTAGATTAGATTTAGGGTTAGATCTAGGCGTTAGGGTAAGTGCTATGGTTAGGGGTAAGAGATAGGGTTAGGTTTAATGCTTAGGATTAGGGTTAGGGTTTGGGGTTAAAGTAAGTGTTAGTGGTTAGGTTTAAGGATCAAAGGTTAGGGTTATTTTTAGCTGTAGTGTTAGGGTTAGGGATAAGGGATACCATTAGCATTAAGGGTCTTCCTTACTGTAGCGTTAAGGGCTAGGCTTAGAGTTAAAGGTGAAGGTTAGTGTCAGTGTTAAGAATTAGGGTGAGGGTTAACGGTTAGGGTAAAGGTTAAGCGTTAGGGTTAGGGATTAGTGATTAGGGTTTTTGGTTAGTGTTAGGGTTAGTGGTTAGGAGTTAGTGTTTTATGAAGGGGTATGGTTAGAATTAGGATTGGGGTTAGAGTTAGGGTTAGGTATAGGGGTTAGGTTTAGGGGTTAGTTTTAGGGTAAAAGGATAGGATTAGGGTTATGGGTTGGGCTTAGGTTTAGGGTTAAAGTTTACTGCTAGGGTTAGGGATAGGGTTCAGGGTTAGCTTTAGACGTTCTGGTTAGGGTTAGGTGTTAGGTTAGTGTCAGGGTTAGGTCTAGTCGTCAGGGTAAGGTTTAGGGTTAGCTTAAGAGCCAGGGTTAGGTTTAATGGTTAGGATTAGCATTACGGTTAAGGGTTCGGGTAATGCGTAGGGGTTAGGGTGAAGGGTGAAGGGTTAGGGCTTTTGTTAGGCATAGCGTTGGGGTTAGAAGTAAGGGTTCCTGTCAGTGTTAGGGTTGTAGGCAGCGTTACAGTTAGGCTTAGCGGTTGAGAATTGGGGTTAGGGATTAGGTGTTACACTTATGACTAGGAGATAGGGTTAGAATTATTGGATAGGGGATGTTCTCAGGGAATGGTTTATGTATTAACGTTACGATAAGAGGTTAAAATTAGGCTCACGGTGAGGTTTACGTGTTAAGGGGAGAAATAGGAACAGGGTTAGGTGCTATGTTCAGGGTTAGGGTTATCTGTTAAAGGTATTGTTTATGCTTAGCGCACGGGCCCTGTCTGCATGAAGCTGGGGGGAGGTTAGGGGGCTGACATTGTCACCGGGAACCCGCTGTATCGAACTCTGGGTATGGGCCCGTGGTTTTCATGCAGGACACAGTGGTAGAGCCTCCTTTCCCACATGGCATGGGAGGATTGTAGGCTTTCTAAACTCTAAGAAAGCAAGAAGTCTGAGAATTAGATTTAGGGTTAGGATTATGGTTAGGGTTCAGGATGAAGTGTAGTGTTATGGTGACGGGATAGGGTTACAGATTAGGGTTACGGTTTAAGGTTACTCTGAGGTTTAACAGTTACAGTTCGTTTTAGTGTTGAGGTTTGCAGATAGGGTTAAGATGAGGGGTTAGGGTTTGGTACATGGTTAGGGTTGTGTTAGGTTTAGGGTTGAAGATTAGGATCAGGGTTGGGATTAAAGGTTAGCATGAGAGTTAACGGTTAAGGTTAAGGTTAAGGGTTAAAGTTAGGGTTTAGGTTCAGGGTTAAGCGTTAGGGTTAGTTTTAGGGTTAGAGTTATGTGTTAGGGTTTGTGTTAGAAGTTAGGGTTAGGTTTACTGTTCACGGTTAGGGTTACCTCTAGGGGTTAGCATTAGGGTTAGGGATTAGGTTTAGGGTAAGTGTTTAGAGGTAGTGTTGGGCTTTAGGCTCGGGGCTTAGGTTCAGGGTCAGGGGTTAGGGTTGGTGGTAGGGCTTAGCTTTAGTGGTCAGTTTAAGGGCACAGGACCTGGTTAATCTACGGTGAGAGGTGTGTTGTCGGAGTCACCACAAAAGCACAACATCATTCCCTGGGCCTTGGTAGAGGACCTACATGCAGGACTCAGGCGGAGCCTCATCTCACACATGGCATTGCTGTATTGTAGGCTTGCTTCACTCTGGAAATGGAATTAATGTGAGAATTAGGGATAGGTTTTGGGTCAGGGGTTTCGAGTTAGGGATTAGGTTTCGAGTCAGGGTCAGGTGCTAGGGATTAGTGGTTAGGGTTAGAGTTAGTGTTAGGGGTTAGGTGTTAAGTCTGGGTTCGGGGGCCAAGATTAGGTTTAGGGTTGGGGTTAGCGTTAGGGTTAGGTGTTAGGGTTAAAATTTAGGCTTAGAGTCAGGGTTAAGTGTTAGGGTGAGGCTTAACATTTAGGGTTAAGGTTAGGGGGTTAGGGATAGGGTTAGGGTTAAGGGTTAGTTTTATAGTTCAGGTTTAAGGTTAGGATCAGGGGTTAGGGTTAGTGTTAACTGTAGGTCAGTGTTGGGGTTAGATCTCTAGGCATTACGGTATAGGTTAGGGGTAGAGTTAAGTAGGGTTATGTATAATGGTTAGGATTGGGATTAGCGTGAAGGGTTAGGGTTAAGGTTTAGGGGTTATGACTAAGTATCAATGGTTAGGGTTACTTTTAGGTGTAGGGTTAGGGTAAGTGTTTAGGGTTAGTGTTAGTGTTGTTGGTAGGATTAAGGTTAGGGTTGGCGTTTCAGAATCAGGGATTAGGTGTTACGGTTATGGCTAGGAGTTAGGGTTAGAATTACGCTATAGGGCTTGTTCTCAGGGTGTCATGCATTATCCTTAATATAAGGGGTTAAAGTTAGGGTTACAGTGAGGTTTACGTGTTAAGGTGGACAGTAGGATCAGGGTCAGGTGTTATGTTTCGGGTTAGGGTTATGGGTGAGGGGTAGGGTTTGTGCTTAGGGCACAGGCCCTGTATGCACTAGGAGGCGAAGTTAGGGGTCTGTGATGGTCGCTGGGAGCCCACTCTATCGTACGCAGTGTATGGGCCTCTGGGTTTCATGCAGGACACTGTGGCAGAGCGGGCTTTCATGCATGGCTTAGTAGGATTGTAGGCTTTCAAAACTCTGAGAAAGCAAGAAGTCTGAGAGTTAGATTTAGAGTTAGTATTATGGTACGGTTTAGGGATGAGGATTAGTGATAGGGTGAGGGCTTAGGGTTAGGGTTAGGGTTGTTGGTAGGGTGAAGGTTAGGGTTGGCATTTTAGAATTAAGGATGAGGTGTTACGGTTATGGCTAGGGGTTAGGATTAGAATTATGGGATAGGGCTCCTTCTCAGTGTGTTATGCATTAACGTTAAGATAAGGGGATAAGTTAGGGTTACGGGGAGGTTTATGTTTTAAGGTGAGCAATAGGATCAGGGTCAGGTGCTATGTTCAGGGTGAGGGTTATCTGTTAGGGGTAGTGTTTATATTTAGCGTACAGGCTCTGTCTGCACTGGGCGGGGGGCTGGGGTTACGGGGATGGGATTTCCCCGGGAACCCACTCTATCATACGCTAGGTATGGGCTCCTGGTTTCATGCAAGAGAGAGCTGCAGAGCCCCCTTTTACTCATGGCATGGGAGGATTTTAGGCTTTCTAAACTCTAAGAAAGCAAGAAGTCCGAGAATTAGATTTAGGGGTAGGATTATGATAATGTTTAGGGTTAGGGTTAGTGTTAAGGTGGGGTCTTAGGGTTAGGGGTTAGCATTAGAGGTTAGTGTTAGGTTTAACAGTTACAGTTAGGTTTATGGTTAAGTTTCAGGGTTAGGGTTAAGGTTTGGGTTTAGCGTTTGACACAGGGTTAGGCTTCAGTGTCAGCTTTATGGTTAAAGATTAGGATTAGGGTTAGTGTGAGGGTTAATGGTAAGGGTCAAGATTAAGTGTTAGGGTTGGGGTTAGGGTTAGGTTTAGGGTTAGGGGTTAGGGTTAGGCTTAGTGTTAAGGGATAGGATTACGGTTAAGTGTTGGGCTTATGGTTAGGGTTAAAGTTTAGTGTTAGGGTTAATGTTTAGTGTTATGGTCCAGTTTAAGTGTTCGGGTGAGGGTTAACAGTTAGGATTAGGCTTAGGGGTTAGGGATATAGTGAAGGATCAGTGTTAGGGTTAGGTTTAGGGTTCAGGGTTAGGGTTAGCTTTAGGGGTTATCGTTAGTGTTAGGTGTTAGGTTAGTGTCAGGGTTAGGTCTAGTCGTGAGGGTAAGGTTTAGGGTTAGCTTTAAGAGCTAGGGTTAGGTTTAATGGTTAGGATTAGGATTACGGTTAAGGGTTAGGGTAATGCGTAGGGATTAGGGTGACGGTGAAGGGTTAGGGCTTTTGTTAGGCATAGCGTTGGGGTTAGAACTAAGGGTTCCTGTCAGTGTTAGGGTTGTAGGCAGCATTACGGTTAGGCTTAGCGGTTGAGAATTAGGGTTAGGGATTAGGTGTTACAGTTATGACTAGGAGATAGGGTTAGAATTATGGGATAGGGGTTGTTCTCAGGAAATGGGTTATGCATTAACGTTAGGATAAGAGGTTAAAGTTAGGCTCACGGTGAGGTTTACGTGTTAAGGGGAGAAATAGGAACAGGGTTAGGTGCTACGTTCAGGGTTAGGGTTATCTGTTAAAGGTATTGTTTATGCTTAGCGCACGGGCCCTGTCTACATTAAGCTGGGGCGAGGTTAGGGGGCTGGGATTGTCACCGGGAACCCACTGTAGCAGACTCTGGGTATGGGCCCGTGGTTTTCATGCAGGACACAGTGGTAGAGCCTCCTTTCCCACATGGCATGGGAGGATTGCAGGCTTTCTAAACTCTAAGAAAGCAAGAAGTCTGAGAATTAGATTTAGGGTTAGGATTATGGTTAGGGTTCAGGATGAAGTGTAGTGTTATGGTGAGGGGATAGGGTTACAGATTAGGGTTACGGTTTAAGGTTACTGTTAGGTTTAACGGTTACAGTTCGTTTTAGGGTTGAGGTTTGTGGATAGCGTTAAGATGAGGGGTTAGGGTTTGGTACAGGGTTAGGGTTGTGTTAGGTTTAGGGTTGAAGATTAGGATTAGGGTTAGGATTAAAGGTTAGCATGAGAGTTAACGGTTAAGGTTAAGGTTAAGGGATAGGGTTAGGGTTTAGGTTCAGGGTTAAGGGTTAGGGTTAGTTTTAGGGTTAGAGTTATGTGTTAGGATTTGTGTTAGAGGTTAGGGTTAGGTTTACTGTTCACGGTTAGGGTTACGTTTAGGGTTTAGCATTAGGGATAGGGATTAGGTTTAGGGTAAGTGTTTGGAGTTAGTGTTGGGCTTTAGGCTTGGGGCTTAGGTTCAGGGTCAGGGGTTAGGGTTGGTGGTAGGGCTTAGATTTAGCGGTCAGTTTAAGGGCACTGGACCTGGTTAATCTACGGTGACAGGGGTGTGGTCTGAGTCACCACGAAAGCACAACAGCATTCCCTGGGCCTTGGGACAAAACCTACATGCAGGACTCAGGCGGAGCCTCATCTCACACATGGCATGCCTGTATTGTAGGCTTGCTTCACTCTGGGAATGGAAGTAGTGTGAGAATTAGGGTTAGGTTTGGGTTTAGGGGTTTCGAGTTAGGGGTTAGGTTTCGAGTCAGGGTCAGGTGCTAGGGATTAGTGGTTAGGGTTAGAGTTTGTGTTAGGGCTTAGGTGTTAAGTCTGGGTTAGGGGGCCAGGGTTAGGTTTAGGGTTGTGGTTAGCGTTAGGATTAGGGGTTAGGGTTAAGGGATAGGTTTAGAGTCAGGGTTAATGTTAGAGTGAGGCTTAACAGTTAGGGTTAGGGTTAGGGGGTTAGGGATAGGGTTAGCATTAAGTGTTAGGTTTATGGTTCAGCTTTAAGGTTAGGATTCGGGGTTAGGATTAGTGTTAACTGTAGGTCAGTGTTGGGGTTAGATATCTAGGCATTAGGGTAGAGGTTAGCGGTAGGGTTAAGTAGGGTTATGTTTAATGGTTAGGATTGGGATTAGCGTGAAGGGTTAGGGTTAAGGTTTAGGGGTTATGACTAAGGATCAATGGTTAGGGTTATTTTTAGGCGTAGGGTTAGGGTAAGGGTTTAGGGTTAGGGTTAGGGTTGTTGGTAGGGTGAAGGTAGGGTTGGCATTTTAGAATTAGGGATGAGGTGTTAGGGTTATGGCTGGGGATTAGATTTAGAATTATGGGATAGGGCTTCTTCTCAGGGTGTTATACATTAATGTTAAGATAAGGGGATAAGTTAGGGTTTCGGAGAGGTTTATGTTTTAAGGTGAGCAATAGGTTCAGGGTCAGGTTTTATATTGAGGGTGAGGGTTATCTGTTAGGGATAGTGTTTATACTTAGCGTACGGTCCCTGTCTGCACTGGGTGGGGGGCGGGGGTTAGATGGATGGGATTGTCTCCGGGAACGCACTCTATCATACGCTGGGTATGGGCTCCTGGGTTTCATGCAGGACACAGTGGAAGAGCCCCCTTTTACTCATGGCATGGGAGGATTGTAGGCTTTCTTAACTCTGAGAAAGCAAGAAGTCTGAGAATTAGATTTATGAGTAGGATTATGGTAATGTTTAGAGAGGAAGATTAGTGTTAGGGTGGCCTCTGAGGGTTAGGGGTTAGCGTTAAAGGTTAGTGTTATTTTTAATAGTTACAGTTACGTTTACGGTTAAGTTTCAGGGTTAGGGTTAAGGTTTGGTTTTAGCGTTTGGCACAGGGTTAGGCTTCAGTGTTAGGTTTATGGTTAAAGATTAGGATTAGGGTTAGGGTTAAGGGTTAGTGTGAGGGTTAATGGTAAGGGTCAAGATTAAGTGTTACGGTTGGGGTTAGGGTTAGGAATAAGGCTTTGTGTAACGTTTAGGGTTAGAGTTAAGTGTTATGGTTATGGCTAGAGGTTAGGGTTAGGTTTAGGGTTCATGGTTAGGGTTACATTTAGGGGTTCGGGTTATGGGTTAAGTTTAGGGTGAGTGTTTAGTGTTACTGTTGGGCGTTAGGATAAGGGCCGAGGTTTAGGGTTAGGATTTAGGTTTAGTGTTAGGGCTTAGATTTAGTGGTTAGTTTAAGGGCACATGCTCTGTTTAATCTATGGTGGGAAGGGTGCAGACTGGGTCGCCTCAACACCACACCATCGTACCTGGGCCTCGGGCCCAGACCTACATGCAGGACTCAGGCAGAGCCTCTTCTCATTTGTGGCATGGCTCTATTGTAGGCTTGGTCAACTCTGAGAACGGAGGAAGTGTGAGAATTAGGGTTATGGTTAGGGTTATGTGTTTAGGGTTAGAGGTTAGGGTTTGAGTGAAGTTTAGCTGTTAGGAATTAGAAGTTAGGATTAGTGTGTCAGGGGTTAGGTGTTAGGTTTTTGTAAGGGGCTAGCGTTAGATTTAAGGTTAGGGTTAATGTTCGGGCGGGTTAGGGGTCAGCCTTAGGGTTAGGCTTACGAGATAGGATTAAGGTAAAGGGTGAAGGCTTAAGATTAGCAGTAAGGGTTAAGGTTAGGGTTAAGGGTTAGGGTTTCGTTCCAAGTTAAGGGTGAGAGTGAGGGTTAACAGTTGCGATTAGGGTAATGGTTTAGGGATAGTAATAGGTTTAAGGGATAGGGTTAGGGTTAGGTTTAGGGTTCGGGGTTAGGGTTAGCATTAGCGGTTAGAGTTAGGGTTAGGGGTTAGGGTTACAGTTAGGGTTAGGTCTAGGCATTATGGTAATGGTTCGTGTTAGGGTTAAGAATTAGGGTTAGGTTTAATTGTTAGGATTATGATCAGTGTAATGGTTAGGGTTAGGGTTAGCGGTTAGAGTTAGGGTTAGTGTTAGGGTTGTTTGTAGGGTGAAGGTAATGTTTAACAGTTGAGAATTAAGGTTAGGGATTAGGTGTTACGGTTATGCTAGGAGTTAGGCTTAGAATTAAGGGATAGGGTTTGTTCTTAGGGTAAGTGTTATTCAATAACATTAGGATAGGGGGTTAAAGTTAGGGTTACAGTGAGGTTTACGTGTTAAGGTGAACAATAACATCAGGGTTAGGTGTTATGTTCAGGGTTAGGGTTATGGGTGAGGTGCAGGGTTTTTGCTTAGGGCATAGGCCCTGTCAGCACTAGCAGGGGGAGTTAGGGGGCCGTGATTGTCCCCAGGAACCCACTCTATTGTACACAGAGTATGGGCTCCTGGGTTTCATGCAGGACACTGTGGTAGAGCCAGCTTTCACGCATGGCTTTGGAGAATTGTAGGCTTTTAAAACTCTGAGATAGCAAGAAGTCTGAGAATTAGATTTAGGGTTAGGATTATGGTTAGAGTTAGGAATGAAGATTAGTCAGGGAGAGGGCTTAGGGTTAGGGCTTAAGCTTCGAGTGAGGATTAGGGGTTAGGGAGTAGGTGTTGGGTTTAGTGATAGGGTTAGGGTTTAGGGGTTAGGGTTGGGTTAGGGGCTAGGGTTAGATTTATGGTGGGGTTATGGTTAGCATTAGGGGTTAGGGTTAGGGTTAAGGGATAGGATAAGGGTTAAGCGTTAAGGCTTAGGGTTAGCGTTATGTGTCAGGTTTAGTTTTAAGGGTTAGGGTTACAGTTCGAGTTAAGTGTTAGTGTGGGGTTAACGGTTAGGGCTAGGCTTATGGCTTAAGGATAGAGTTAGGTTTAAGGCTTAGGATTAGGGTTCAGTGTTAGGGTTAGCATTAGGGATTAGGGTTAGGGTTAGGGGTTACGTTTACTCTTAGGGTTAGGTCTAGGCGTTAGGGTACGTGGTAGTGTTAGGCTTAAGAGTTAGGGTTAGGTTTAATTGTTAGGATTAGGATCAAGGTTAAGGGTTAGGGTTAAGGTTAGGGGTTAGGGTTAAGTGTCAAGTGTTACGGTTATTTTTAGGTGTACGGTTAGGGTTAGCGGTTAGGGTTAGGGTTAGTGTTAGGGTTGTTTGTAGGGGTAAGGTAATGTTTAGCAGTTTTGAATTAGCCTTAGGGATTAGGTGTTATAATTGTGGCTAGGAGTTAGGGTTAGAATTAAGGGATAGGGGTTGTTCTTAGGGTAAGTCTTATGCATTAACGTTAGGATAACAGGTTCAAGTTAGAGTTATGGTGAGGTTCATGTGTTAAGGTGAGCAATAGTATCAGGGTGAGCTGTGATGTTCAGGGTTAGGGTTATGGGTGAGGGGTAGTGTTTATGCTTATATCACGAGCCCTCTCTGCTCTAGGAGGGGGCTTAGGGGGCTGGGATAGATGCCAGAAGCCACTCTATCATATGCTGTGTATGGGCCCCCTGGTTTCATGCCGGACACAGTGGCCAAGCCTCCTTCTACACATGGCATGGGAGGATTGTAGGCTTTGTAAACTCTGAGAAAGCAAGAAGTCTGAGAATTAAATTTAGGGCTAGGATTAGGGTTAGGGTTAGCAATATAGGTTACTGTTATGGTGAGGGCTTAGGGTTAGGGGTTTCGGTTAGGGTCAGGGTTAAAGGTTAGTGTTAGGTTTAACAGTTACAGTTAGGTTTAGGGTTAAGCTTTAAGGTTTACGGTTAGGGTTAAGATTAGGGGTTAGGTTTTGGTACAGGGTAAGGGTTAAGTGCTAGGTTTAGGATTAAAGATTAGGATTAGGGTTAGGGTTAAGGTTTAGTGTGAGGGTTAACAGTTAGGGTTAAGGTTAAGTGTTAGGGTTATGGGTTAGGGTTAGGGTTAAGTGTTCATGTTAGGTTTAGGGTTAGAGTTAAGTGTTATGGTTAGGGTTAGGGGTTTGGGTTAGGTTTAGGGTTCATGGTTAAGGTTACATTTAGGGGTTAGGTTTAGGGTAAGCGTTTAGTGTTAGTGTTGGGCATTAGGGTCAGGGCTTAGGTTTAGGGTTAGGGGTTAGGGTCAGTGTTTGGGCTTTGATTTAGCGGTTAGTTTAAGGGTACAGGACCTGTGTAATCTATGGTGAGAAGGGTGCAGAATGTTTCCATGCGACACCACACCATCGGATTCTGGGCCTTTGGCCCAGACCTACTTGCAGGACTCATGCAGAAACTCTACTCACGCATTGCATGGTTGTATTTTAGGCTTGGTTAACTCTGAGAATGGAAGTAGTGTGAGAAATAGGGTTATGGTTAGGGTTAAGGGTTTGGTGTTAGGGGTTAGGGTTCAAGTGAGGTTTAGTGGTTAGGGACTAGGATTTACGGTTAGTGTTAGGGTTAGGGGTTAGGGGTTAGGGGTTAGTTTTGCGTTAGGGGCTAGGGTTAGATTTATGGTTGGGGTTAGTGTTAGGGTTAGGATTAGGCATCAGGGTTAGTGTTAGGGTTAAAGGATAGGATTGGGGTTAAGTGTTAAGGCTTAAGGGTTACGGTTTGAGTTAAGCTCTAGGGTGAGGATTAAAGATTAGGCTTAGGATTATTGGTTAGGGATAGAGTTATGTTTAAGGGTTAGGGATAGGGTTAGGTTTAGGGTTCAGTGTTAGGGTTAGCATTAGGGGTTAGGGTTAGGGGTTAGGCGTAGTGATGTATTAAGGGCTATGGTTAGAATTAGGATTGGGGTTAGTGTTAGGTTTAGGGTTAGGGGTTAGGTTTAGGGTTAAGGGATAGGATTATGGTTAAGGGTTGGGCGTAGGTTTAGGGTTAAAATTTAGTGTTAGGGTTAAGATTTAGTGTTAGGGTCCGGTTTAAGGGTTAGGGTGAGGGTTAACGGTTAGGGTTAGGGTTAGGGGTTAGGGATATAGTTAGTATTAAGTGTTAGGGTTAGGTTTAGGGTTCAGGGTTAGGGTTAGCTTTAGGGGTTATGATTAGGGTTAGGTGTTAGTTTAGTGTTAGTGTTAGGTCTAGGCGTCAGGGTAAGGTTTAGGGTTAGGGTTAAGAGCTAAGTTTGGGTTTAGTGGTTAGGATTAGGATTAGGGTTAGGAGTTAGGGTAAAGGGTCAAGGGTTAGCATTATTTTTAGCCATAGCTTTGGCGTTAGGAGTAAGGGTTAGGTTCAGTGTTAGGGTAACAGTAGGTTACCGTAACAGTAACTACGTAGGGTAACAGTTAGTGTTAGTGGTTTAGAATTAGGGTTAGGGATTAGTTGTTACAGTTATGACTAGGAGATAGGGTTAGAATTATGGGATAGGGGTTATTCTCAGGGTAAGTGTTATGCATTAACGTTACGATAAGAGGTTAAAGTTCAGGTTACAGTGAGGTTTACATTCTAAGGTGAGCAATAGAATCAGGGTTAAACGTTATTTTCAGGGTTAGAGTTTTGGGTGAGGTGTAGAGTTTATGCTTAGGACACCGGCCTTGTCTGCATTAGGCGGGGGGCGGGAGTTAGGGGGCTGGGATTGTCACCAGGAACCCACTCTATCGTACTCTGGTTATGGGCCCCAGCGGTTCATTCAGGACACAGTGGAAGAGCCTCCTTTCACACATGGAATGGGAGGATTGTAGGCTTTCTAAACTCTAAGAAAGCAAGAAGACTGAGAATTAGATTTAGGGTTAGGGTTCGGGTTCGGGTTAAGTATCAAGGTTAGTGTTAGGGTGAAGGCTTAGAGTTAGGGGTTACGGGTAGCGTTACAGGTTACTCTTAGTTTTAACCGTTACAGTTAGGTTCAGGGTTAAGGTTTACGGTTAGGTTTAAGGTTAGGGTTTAGGGTTTGGTACAGGATTAGGGTTAAATATTAGGTTTAGGGTTAAAGATTACGATTAAGGTTAGGTTTAAAGGTTAGTGTGAGGGTTAACAGTCAGGGTTAAAGTTAAGGGTTAGGGTTAGGGTTAGTGTTAGGATTAAGGGTTCATGTTAGGTTTAGGGTTAGAGTTAAGTGCTATGGTTAGCGCTCGAGATTAGGGTTAGGTTTAGGGTTCACAGTTAGGGTTATGTTTAGGGGTTAGCATTAGGGTTAGGGATTAGCTTTAGGGTAAGAGTTTAGAGTTAGTGTTGGGCTTTAGGCTCAGGGCTTAGGTTTAGGGTCAGAGGTTAGGGTTGATGTTAGGGCTTAGATTTAGCGGTTAGTTTAAGGGCACAGGACCTGTTTATTCTACAGTGAGAGGGGTTAGGGTTAGGGTTAGGGTTGGCGTAAGGGTTACGGTTAGATTTAACCTTGGGGTTAGTGTTAGGGTTAGGGGTTAAAAACACCTACAGCCAGCCCTAACCCGATTTCTCACACTTCTTCCATTCTCAGAGTTAACCAAGCCTACAATACAGCCATGTCATGCGTGAGAAGAGGCTCCACCTGAGCCCTGTATGTAGGTCTTGGCCCAAGGCCCAGCGTATGGTGGTGTCGTGTCGCAGCGACCCTGTGCACCACTCTCACCATAGATTAAACAGGTCCTGTGCCCTTAAACTAACCGCTAAATCTCAGCCCGAACACTAATCCTAACCCCTAACCCGAAAAGTTATGCTTAACCCTAACTGTTAACACTCAAACTAACCCTTAACTCTAACCCTAGTCATGATCTTTAACCCTAACCCTAACACTTAACCCTAACCCTGTACCAAACCGTAACCCCTAAGCTTAACCCTAACCCTAAACCTAAACCCTAAGTCTAACTGTAACTGTTAAACCTAACAGTAACTTTTAACCCTAAAACTAACCCTATCCCCTTACCCGAAGCCCTCACCCTAAGATTAAACTTCATCCCTAACCATAACGATAATCCTAACCTTAAATCTAATTCTCAGACTTCTTACTTTCTTAGAGATTGGAAAGCTTACAATCCTCCTTTACCATGCGTGAAATCAGGCTCTGCCAGAGTGTCCTACAAGAAACCCATGGGCCCATACACTGCATACGATAGAGTGGGTTTCTGGTGACAATCGCATCCCCCTCAATCCCACTCCTAGGGCAGACAGGGCCCATACCCTAAGCAAAACCCTACCCCTCACTCATAATTCTAACCCTGATCCTATTGCTCACCTTAACACATAAACCTCACCGTAAACCTAACTTTAACCACTTATTCTAACGTTAATGCATAACACTTATGCTAAGAACAACCCCTATCACTTAATACTAACCCAAACTCCTAGCCATAACAGTAACCCCTAATCCCTAACCCTAATTCTAACCACTAAACATTACCTTAACCCTACAAACAACCCTAATACTAACCCTAACCTTAAACGCTAACCCTAACCTTATCCCTAAACATAACCTTAAAAGTTTACCCTAAACCCTAACCCTATCCCCTAACCCTAAGCCTAACCCTTAATTCTGATCCTAATCCTAACAATTAAACCTAACCCTAACACTAACCCTTACCTTAATGCCTAGACCTAATCTTAGCAGTAAAACTACCTCTAACCCTAACCCTAGACCTTAATCCTAACACTATCCCTAACTTATAACCCTAACTGTTAACCCTCATCCTAACCCTTAACTCGGACCATAACCCTAACCCTTAACCCTAACCCATCCCTTAATGCTAACCCTAAGCCTTAACCCTTAACCCTAATCCTATCCCTTAACCCTAACCCTAACCCCTAACCCTAACCCTACCCCAACCCTAAATCTAACCCTAGTCCCTAACCCAACCCTAACCGTTAACCCCTAATGCTAACATTAACCCTAACCCCTAATCCCTAACCCCTAACCCTCACTCGAACACTAACCCCTAACCCCAAACACCTAACCCTAATCATAACCATAATTCTCACACTTCCTCCATTCTCAGAGTTAGCCAAGTCTACAATAAAACCATGCCATGCGTGAGAAGAGGCTCTGCCTGAGACCTACATGTAGGTCTGGGCCCAAGGCCTAGGGTACGATGGTGTGGTGTGGCGATGACCCATTCCGCACACTTCTCACCATAGATTACACAGGTCCTGTGCCCTTAAAATAACCTCTAAATCTAAGCCCTAACACTAACTCTAACACTAACCCCTAACCCTAAACCCTAACCCTAAACCCTAACGCCCAACACTAACATTAAACCCTTACCCTATTCCTAACCCATAACCCTACTGCCTAAACGTAACCCTAACGATGACCCCTACCCCTAACCCTAACCCCAAACCCTAAGCCCTCACCCTAACACTAATCTTCATCCCTAAACCGTGCCGTAATCCTAACCCGAAATCTAATTCTCAGAGTTTTGAAAGCCTACAATCGTACTAAGCCATGCATGAAAGCCCGCTCTACCACAGTGTCCTGCATGAAACCCAGAGGCCCATACACTGCGTACTAAAGAATGGGTTCCCAAGGATCATCACAGATCCCTAACTTCGCCTCCTAGTGCATACAGGGCCCGTGCACAAGGATAAACCCTACCCTTCACCCATAACCCTAACCCAGAACATAACACCAACCCTGATCCTACTGCTCACCTTAACAGGTAAAGCTCACCGTAACCCTAACTTTAAGCCCTTATCTTAACGTTAATGCATGACACCCTGAGAACAAGACCTATACCGTAATTCTGACCCTAACTCCTAGCCATAGCCATAACACCTAATCCCTAATTGTGAAACGCCAACCCTAACCTTAACCCTCCGAACAACACTAACAATAACCCTAAACCCTTACGCTAACCCTACACATAAAAATAACCCTAACCGTTGATCCTTAGTCATAACCCCTAACCTTAACCCTAAACCTTAACCTATTCCCAATCCTAACCATTAAACATAACCCTAACTCTTAACCCTAACCCTAACCTTTACCCTAATGCCTAGAGATCTAAACCCAACACTGACCTACAGTTAACACTAACGCTAACCCCCTAATGCTAACCTTAAACCTGAACCATAGCCTTGACCCTTAACCCTAAAACTATCCCTAACCCCCTAACCCGAACTGTTAACCCTGACCCTAACCCTTAACCCTGACCCTAACCCTAAACCTGAACCCTAACCCTAAGCCTAACCCTTAACCCTAACCCTATCCCTTAACCCTAACGCCTAACCCTAACGCTAACTCCAAACCTAAACCTTACCCTGGCCGCCTAACCAGACTTAACACATAACTCGTAACACTAACTCTAACCCTAATCACTAATCCCTACCACTTAACCCTGACTCGAAAATGAACCGCTAACTCGAAACCCCTAACCCCAACCCTAACCCTAATTCTCACACTACTTCCATTCCCAGAGTGAAGCAAGCCTACAATACAGCCATGCCATGTGTGAGATGAGGCTCCGCCTGAGTCCTGCATGGAGGTCTTGTCCCAGAGCCCAGGGAATGATGTTGTGCTTTCGTGGTGACTCCGACCGCACCCCTCTCACCGTAGATTAACCAGGTCCTGTGCCCTTAAACTGACCGCTAAATCTAAGCCCTACCACCAACCCTAACCCCTGACCCTGAACCTAAGCTGCGAGCCTAAAGCCCAACACTAACTCTAAACCCTTACCCTAAACCTAATCCCTAACCCTAATGCTAACCCCTAAACGTAACCCTAACCATGAACAGTAAACCTAACCCTAACCTCTAACACAAACCATAACACATAACTCTAACCCTAAAACTAAACCTAACCCTTAACCCTAAACCTAAACCCTAACCCTAACTCTTAACCTTAACCCTAACCGTTAACTCTAACACTAACCTTTAATCCTAACCCTAATCCTAATATTCAACCCTAAACCTAACATTTAACCCTAACCCTGTACCTAACCCTAACCCTATACCAAAAACTAACCCCTCATATTAACCCTAACTGTAAACCTCAACCCTAAACTGAACTGTAACCATTAAACCTAAGAGTAACCTTTAACCCTAACCCTAATCCCTAACCCAAAGCCCTCACCCTAACACTAAACTTCATCCTTAACCCTAACCATAATCCTAACCCTAAATCTAATTCTCAGACTTCTTGCTTTCTTAGAGTTTAGGAAGCCTGCAATCCTCCCATGCCATCGTGAAAGGAGGCTCTACCACTGTGTCCTGCATGAAACCCACGGGCCCATAACCAGAGTACGATACAGTGGGATCCTGGTGACAATCCCAGCCCCCTAACCTCCCCCCGCCCTTTCCTAAGGCAGACATAGCCCGTGCGCTAAGCATAAACAATACATGTAACAGATATCCCTCACCCTGAACATAACACCTAACCCTGTTCCTATTTCTCCCCTTAACACGTAAAACTGACCGTGAGCCTAACTTTAACCTCTTATCCTAACGTTAATGCATAACCCATTCCCTGAGAACAACCCCTATCCCATAATTCTAACCCTATCTCCTAGTCAAAACTGTAACACCTAATCCCTAACCCTAATTCTAAACCGCTAACCCTAACCGTAACCCTGCCTACAACCCTAACACTGAAAGTAACCCTTACTTCTAATCCCAACGCTATGCCTAACAGAAACCCTTAACCCTTGACCCTAACCCCTAAGCTTTACCCTAACCCTTAAACCTAATCCTAATCTTAACCATTAAACCTAACCCTAGCTCTTAAAGCTAACCCTAAACCTTACCCTCACGACTAGACCCAACCCTGACAGTAACCTAACACCTAACCGTAACCCCTAAAGCTAACCCTAACCCTGAACACTAAACCTAACCCTAACACTGAACCCTCACTATATCCCCAACCTCTAAGCCTAATCCTAACCGTTAACCCTCACCCTAACACTTACAGTGGACCATAACACTAAACATTAACCCTAATACTAAAATTTAACCCTAACCCTGAGCCCAACCCTTAACCCTAATCGTATCCTTTTACCCTAACCCTAACCCTAACACTAACCCCAATCCTAATTCTAACCATAACCTTTCATAAAACACTAACTCCTAACCCTAACACTTACCAAATACCCTAATCGCTAATGCCTATCACTAACGCTTAACCTTTACCGTAACCGTTAACACTCACCCTAACTCTTAACACTGACCCTAACCTTAACCTTTAATCTAAGCGTAACCCTTAACCCTAACAGTAAGGAAAACCCTTACGCCAATCTTATCCCTAATCCCTAACCTTAACACTACAGCTAAACATAACCCTAACCTTTGATACTTAAACCTTTTCCCTAACACTTACTTTTACCCCAAACCCTAACCCTAATCCTAAGCATTAAACCTAACCCTATCTCTTAATCCTTACTCTAACGCCTAGATCTAACCCTAAATGTAACCTACCACCTAATCCTAACCTTAAGCCCTAATGCTAATTCTAACCCTGAACCCTAAACCTACCCATAACCCTTAACACTAACCCTATCCGTAAACCTTAACCCTGACCCTAACCATTACCCACACCCAAACATTTAACCCTGACCCTAACCCTAATCCTTAATGATAACCCTAACACTAAACACTAACCCTAAGCCCAACACTTAACCCTAATCCTATCCCTTAACCCTAAGCCTAACCCTAACACCTAACCCTAAACCTAAGCCTAACCCTAACCTGAACCATTAATCTTGACCCTTACCATTAACCCTCACACTAACCCTAATCCTAATCTTTAACCATAAAGCTAACACTTAAGCCTACCCCTGTGCCAAACGCTAAACCCAAACCTTAACCCTAACCCTGAAACTTAACCGTAAACCTAACTGTAACTGTTAAACCTAACACTAACTTTTAACCCCTACCCCTAACCTAAGACCCCACCCTGACACTAATCTTCATCCCTAAACATTACCATAATCCTACCCCTAAATCTAATTCTCAGACTTCTTGCTTTCTCAGAGTTTAGAAAGCCTACAATCCTCCCATGCCATGAGTAAAAGGGGGCTCTGCCACTGTGTCCTGCATGAAACCCAGGAGCCCATAACCAGCGTACGATAGAGTGGGTTCTCGGCGACAATCCCATCCCCCTAACCCCCGCCCCCCGCCCAGTGCAGACAGAGCCCGTACGCTAAGTATAAACACTACCCCTAACAGATAACCCTCACCCTGAACATAATACCTAGCCCTGATCCTATTGCTCAGCTTAAAACATAAACCTCTCCGTAACCCTAACTTAGCCCCTTAACTTAACGTGAATGCATAACACCTTGAGAAGAAGCCCTATCCTATAATTCTAATCCTAAACCATAGTCATAACCATAACACCTCATCCCTAATTCTAAAACGTCAACCCTAACCTTCACCCTACCAACAACCCTAAACCTAACCCTAACCCCTAACCCTAAGCCCTCACCCTAACACTAATCTTCATCCCTAAACCGTGCCGTAATCCTAACCCAAAATCTAATTCTCAGACTCCTTGCTTTCTCAGAGTTTTGAAAGCCTACAATCCTACTAAGCCATGCATGAAATCCGGCTCTGCCACAGTGTCCTGCATGAAACCCAGAGGCCCATACACTGCGTACGATAGAGTGGGTTCCCAGCGACCATCACAGATCCCTAACTTCGCCTCCTAGTGCATACAGGGCCCGTGCCCTAAGGATAAACCCTACCCCTCACCCATAAGCCTAACCCAGAACATAACACCTAACCCTGATCCTACTGCTCACCTTAACAGGTAAAGCTCACCGTAACCCTAACTTTAACCCCTTATCTTAAGGTAAATGCATGACACCCTAGAACAAGCCCTATACCGTAATTCTAACCCTAACTCCTAGCCATAACCATAACACCTAATCCCTAATTGTGAAACGCCAACCCTAACCTTAACGCTACGAACAACACTAACACTAACCCTAACCGCTTATGCTAAACCTATGCCCAAAAATAACACTAACCGTTGATCCTTAGTCATAACACCTAACCTTAACCCTCACCCTTAACCCTAATCCCAATCCTAACCATTAAACATAACCCTAACAATTAACCCTAACCCTAACCTTTACCCTAATGCCTAGAGATCTAAACCCAACACTGACCTACAGGTAACACTAACGCTAACCCCCTAATGCTAACCTTAAACCTGAACCATACACCTGTCCCTTAACCCTAAACCTATCCCTAATCCCGTAACCCTAAACCTAACTCTTCACCCTCACCCTAACCCTTAACCCTGACCCTAACCCTAAACCTGAAACCGAAACCTAAGCCTAATCCTTAACCCTAACCCTATCACTTAACCCTAACCCCTAACCCTAACGCTAACTCCAAACCTAAAACTTACCATGGCCCCCTAAAGCAGACTTAACACTTAACCCGTAACACTAACTCTAACCCTAACCACTAATCCCTACCACCTAACCCTGAGTCAAAACCTAACCCCTAACTTGCAACCCCTAACCCCAACCCTAACCCTAATTCTCACACTACTTCCATTCCCAGAGTGAAGCAAGCCTACAATACAGCCATGCCATGTGTGAGATGAGGCTCCGCCTGAGTCCTGCATGTAGGTCTTGTCCCAGGGCCCAGGGAATGATGTTGTGCTTTGTGGTGACTCCGAACAGACCCCTCTCACGATAGATTAAACAGCTCCTGTGCCCTTAAACTGACCGCTAAATCTAAGCCCTACCACCAACTCTAACCCCTGACCCTGAACCTAAGCCCCGAGCCTAAAGACGAACACTAACTCTAAACCCTTACCCTAAACCTAATCCTTAACCCTAATGCTAACCCCCAAACGTAACCCTAACCCTGAACAGTAAACCAAACCCTAACCTCTAACACAAACCCTACCACATAACTCGAACCCTAAAACTAACCCTAACCCTTAACCCTAAACCTAAACCCTAACCCTAACTCTTTTTTTTTTTTTTTTTTTTTTTTTTGTTGAGACAGAGTCTCACTTTGTTGCCCAGGCTACAGTGAGTGCCGTGGCGTCAGCTTAGCTCACAGCAACCTCAGACTCCTCGGCTTAAGCGATCCTACTGCCTCAGCCTCCCGAGTAGCTGGGACTACAGGCATGCGCCACTATGCCCGGCTAATTTTTTCTATATAGAATTTTAGTTGTCCATATAATGTCGTTCTATTTTTAGTAGAGACGGGGTCTCGCTCAGGCTGGTCTCGAACTCCTGACCTTGAGCAATCCACCCGCCTCGGCCTCCCAGAATGCTAGGATTACAGGCGTGAGCCACCGCGCCCGGCCCCTAACCCTAACTCTTAACCTTAACCCTAACCGTTAACTCTCACGCTAACCTTTAATCCTAACCCTAATCCTAATCTTCAACCCTAATCCTAACACTTAACCCTAACCCTGTACCTAACCCTAACCCCTCATCTTAACCCTAACCGTAAACCTCAACCCTAAACCGAACTGTAACCGTTAAACCTAAGAGTAACCTTTAACCCTAAACCTAATCACTAACCCTAAGCCCTCACCCTAACACTAAACTTCATCCTTAACCCTAACCAGAATCCTAACCCTAAATCTAATTCTCAGACTTCTTGCTTTCTTAGAGTTTAGAAAGCCTGCAATCCTCCCATGCCATGCGTGAAACGAGGCTCTACCACGGTGTCCTGCATGAAACCCACGGGCCAATACCCAGAGGACGATACAGTGGGATCCTGATCACAATCCCAGCCTCCGAACCTCCTCCCCCGCCTAATGCAGACAGGGCCCGTGCGCTAAGCATAAACAATACCTGTAACAGATATCCCTCACCCTGAACATAACACCCAACCCTGTTCCTATTTCTCCCCTTAACACGTAAAACTGACCGTGAGCCTAACTTTAACCTCTTATCCTAACGTTAGTGCATAACCCATTCCCTGAGAACAACCCCTATCCCCTAATTCTCACCCTATCTCCTAGTCATCACTGGAACACCTAATCCCTAACCCTAATTCTAAACCGCTAACCCTAACCATAACCCTGCCTACAACCCTAACACTGACAGTAACCCTTACTTCTAACCCCAACGCTATGCCTAACAAAAACCCTTAACCCTTCACCCTAACCCCTAAGCCTTACCCTAACCTTTAAACTTAATCCTAATCCTAACCATTAAACCTAACCCTAGCTCTTAAAGCTAACCCTAAACCTTACCCTCACGACTAGACCTAACCCTGACACTAACCTAACACCTAACCCTAACCATAACCCCTAAAGCTAACCCTAACCCTGAACCCTAAACCTAACCTTAACACTGAACCCTCACTATATCCCCAACCTCTAAGACTAATCTTAACCGTTAACCCTCACCCTAACACTTAAACTGGACCACAACACTAAACATTAACCCGAACACTAAACTTTAACCCTAAACCTGAGCCCAACCCTTAACCCTAATCCTATCCTTTTACCCTAAACCTAACCCCTAAACCTAACCCTAACACTAACCCCAATCCTAATTCTAACCATACCCCTTCATAAAACACTAACTCCTAACCCTAACACTTACCAAAAACCCTAATCGCTAATCCCTAACACTAACGCTTAACCTTTACCGTAACCGTTAACCCTCACCATAACCCTTAACGCTAAACTTAACCTTTAATCTAAGCGTGACCCTTAACCATAAAAGTAAGGAAAACCCCTACGCCAATCTTATCCCTTATCCCTAACCCTACAACTAAACATAACCCTAACCTTTGATCCTTACACCTAACCCCTAACACTTACTTTAACCCAAAACCCTAACCCTAATCCTAAGCATTAAACCTAACCCTATCTCTTAACCCTTACTCTAACGCCTAGATCTAAACCTAAATGTAACCTACCACCTAATCCTAACCTTAAGCCCTAATGCTAACTCTAACCCTGAACCCTAAACCTACCCGTAACCCTTAACACTAACCCTATCCGTAAACCTTAACCCTGACCCTAATCATTACCCACACCCAAACATTTAACCCTGACTCTAACCCTAATCCTTAACGATAACCCTAACACTAAACCCTAACCCTAAGCCCAACACTTAACCCTAATCCTATCCCTTAACCCTAAGCCTAACCCTAACCCCTAACCCTAAACCGAAGCCTAACCCCAACCTGAACCATTAATCTTGACCCTTACCATTAACCCTCACACTAACACTAATCCTAATCTTTAACCATAAAGCTAACATTGAAGTCTTCCCCTGTGCCAAACGCTAAACCCAAACCTTAACCCTAACCCTGAAACTTAACCATAAACCTAACTGTAACTGTTAAACCTAACACTAACCTTTAACCCCAACCCCTAACCCAAGACACCACCCTGACACTAATCTTCATCCCTAAACATTACCATAATCCTACCCCTAAATCTAATTCTCAGACTTCTTGCTTTCTCAGAGTTTAGAAAGCCTACAATCCTCCCATGCCATGAGTAAAAGGGGGCTCTGCCACTGTGTCCTGCATGAAACCCAGGATCCCATACCCAGCGTACGATAGAGTGGGTTCCCGGGGACAATACCAACCCCCTAAACCCCGCCCACCTCCCAGTGCAGACAGGGCCCGTATGCTAAGTATAAACACTACCCCTAACAAATAACCCTCACCCTGAACATAACACCTAACCCTGATCCTATTGCTCACCTTAAAACATAAACCTCCCCGTAACCCTAACTTAGCCCCTTAACTTAACGTGAATGCAAAACACCTTGAGAAGAAGCCCTATCCCATAATTCTAATCCTAAACCATAGTGATAACCGTAACACCTCATCCCTAATTCTAAAACGTCAACCCTAACCTTCACCCTACCAACAACCCTAACCCTAACCCTAACCCCTAACCCTAAGCCCTCACCCTAACATTAATCTTCATCCCTAAACCGTGCCGTAATCCTAACCCGATATCTAATTGTCAGACTTCTTGCTTTCTCAGAGTTTTGAAAGCCTACAATCCTACTAAGCCATGCATGAAAGCCCGCTCTGCCACAGTGTCCTGCATGAAACCCAGAGGCCCATACACTGCGAACGATAGAGTGGGTTCCCAGCGACCATCACAGATCCCTAACTTCGCCTCCTAGTGCATACAGGGCCCGTGCCCTAAGGATAAGCCCTACCCCTCACCCATAACCCTAACCCAGAACATAACACCTAACCCTGATCCTACTGCTCACCTTAACAGGTAAAGCTCACCGTAACCCTAACTTTAACCCCTTATCTTAACGTTAATGCATGACACCCTGAGAACAAGCCCTATACCGTAATTCTAACCCTAACTCCTAGCTATAAACATAACACCTAATCCCTAATTCTGAAACGCCAACCCTAACCTTAACCCGACCAACAACACTAACACTAACTCTAACCCCTTACCCTAACCCTACGCCTAAAAATAACCCTAACCGTTGATCCTTAGTCATAACCCATAACCTTAACCTTAACCCTTAAGCCTAATCCCAATCCTAACCTTTAAACATAACCCTAACTCTTAACCCTAACCCTAACCTTTGCCCTAATGCCTAGAGATCTAAACCCAACACTGATCTACAGTTACACTAACCCTACCCTCTAATGCTAACCTTAAACCTGAACCATAAACCTAACCCTTAACCCTAACCCTATCCCTAACCCCCTTACCCTAACTCTAACTGTTAACCCTCACCCTAACCCTCAACCCTGACCCTAAACTTAAACCTTAATCCTAACCATGCGTGAGATGAGCCTCTGCCTTTGTCCTGCGTGACAGTTGAAGCCCAACACCCAGGGTACGATGAAGTGGGGACGCAGCCTTGCTCCACATCCACAGTGCCCCGTACGTTAGACAGGGCCCGTGCCCTAACACACACCGTTAAACGTAAGCCCTAACCCTATCTCTAAACCAAACCCTTAGTAAGCCCTGAATCTAACTCCTAACAGTAACCCTAATCCCTGACCCTTACTCTTGCCTCTCACCCTAAACCTAAACCCAACCACTAAACATAATCCTAATCTCTAACCCTAACAGTAATCCTAACCCTAATTCTAACCTAAAACCCTAACCCCTAAACCTAATCCTAGTCCCTAACACCTAACCTTACCCTAAACCCAATTCCAATTCTCAGACTTCTTCAATTCAAAAACTTAAAAAAGCCTACAATCCACCAATGCAGTGTCTGAGATGAGGGTCCGCCCCTATGTCCTGCATGACAGGCAGGCGCCAATGCCCAAGGTACTATGGAGTGGGGTCCGGGGGTCTGGAGGCTTGCTAAACTCCAGTTTGGAAGAATGGCTATAGTCATATATAGGGATGCTTACATTTACTGATAGAAAGCAACTATTGGTGTGTGATTTGTAGGCTTGCCTTACTCTAGTTTGGATGAAGAAGCTGAATCATATATAGGAATATTAGCTTTGAGTTAGAGGAAGCATCTATGGGGGGTGCTTTTTTGGCTTGTTAAACTCCGGTTTGGAAGAAGTTCGAGAGTCTTATATAGGAACGATATCATTCATTCAGAGAAAGCAATTATAGGGAGTTGGTTTGTAGGCTTGCTAAGCTCTAGTTTGGAGGAAGGCGAGAGTCATATATAGGAACGCTTACATTCACATAAAGCGTCTACGGGGGGACGGTTTCTAGGCTTCCTAAACTCTAGCTTGGAAAAAGAGGACAGTTATGTATAGGAACTCTCGGCGGGGGATTTGTGGCATTGCTAAAATCTTAGATTGGAAAAGTTGCGAGAGTCATACATAGGAATATTAACATTCACTCAATGAAAGCAACTATAAGGGGTGCTTTCCAGGCTGGCTACACTCTAATTTGGAAAAAGTGCGACAGTCATATATAGGAAGGCTTATATTCACTCAGACAAAGCAATTATGTGTAGGTGTATAGTAGGCATGCTAACTCTAGTTTGGAAAATTTCGAGAGCCATGTATAGGAAAGCTTACAGTAACTTAGAGAAAGCAACGAACGGGGGTGGAGTGTAGGCTTGCTAAACTCTAGTTTGGAGGAAGTGCCATAGTCCTATATAGGAACGCTTAAATTCGTTCAGAGAAAACAGCTGTCGGGGATTGGTTTGTAGACATAACTCAAGTTTGGAAGAAGTGCGAGAGACATATATAGGAATGTTTACATTGACTCAAAGAAAGCAACTATGGGGGAGTGTTATTTTGGCATGCCAGATGCTAGTTAGGAAGAAGTACAAGACTCATATATAGGAACGCTTACATTCACACACCGAGAGCAACTACGGAGTAGTGTCAGGTAGACATGTTAAAGTCTAGCTTGGGAGAAGTTCCAGAGTCCTATATAGGAAAGGTAACAGCCACTTTGAAAAAGCAAGTCTTGGCGGGTGGTTTGTAGGCCTGCAAAACCCTGTTTTGGTTGAAGTGTGAGAGTCATATATGAGAACGCTTACATTCCCTCAGAGAAAGCAACGATGGGGTTGTTTGTAGGCTTACTAAACTGCAGTTTGGAAGAAGCACGAGAATCACATATAGGAACACATACATTTTGACGCACTGAAAGTAACTATGGGGTGGTGTTTTATAGGCATGCTAAACTCTAGTTTGGACGAAGTTTGAGAATCACATATAAGAAAGCTTACAGTCACTTAGAGAAAGCAAATCTCTGGGTGTGGAAAGTAGGCCTGCTAAACTCTATTTTGGTTTAAGAGTGAGAGTCATATATGGGAAGGCTTACATTCCCTCAGAGAAAGCAACGACGGCGTGGTGGTTTGTAGGCATACTAAACTCTAGTTTGGAAGAAGTGGGAGAATGATATATGGGAACGCTTATATTCACGTAGAGAAAGCAATTATGGGGTGGCGTTTTTGTAGCCATGCTAATCTCTAGTTTGGAAGAAGTTAAGGAGTAATATATAGGAAAGGTTACAGTCATAGAAACCAACTCTCGGGGGATGTTTTGTACACCTGCAAAACTCCAGTTTGGAAGAAGGGGGAGAGTCATATTGGGGACCGCGTGCATTCACTCAGAGAAATCAACGATGGGATTGTGATTTGTAGGCATAGTCAACTCTAGTTTGGAAGAAGTACGAGAATCGTATATAGGAAAGCTTACCTTCACGCAGAGAAAGCAACTATGGAGTGATGTTTGTATGCCTACTAAAATATAGTTTGGAGGAAGTTCGAGAGTCATATCTGGGAAGCTTACAGTCACTTAGAGAAAGCAACTCTCGGGGGGTGTTTCGTAGGCCTGCTAAACTCTATTTTCAATGAAGTGTTAGAATAATATATGGGAACTCAGTGAAAGCAACGTCGTGGTTGTGGTTCCTAGGCATACTAACCTGTAATTTGGAAGAAGCAAGAGAATCACATGTAGAGCCACTTACATTCCGGCACCGAAAACAACTATTGGGTGGTGTTTTGTAGGCTTGCAAAACTCTAGTTTGGACGAAGTTTGAGAGTCATATATAGGAAAGTTTACAGTCACGTAGAGAAAACAACTCTCTGGGTGTGGAATGTAGGCCTGCTAAGCTCTATTTTGGTTGAAGTGTGAGAGTCATATATGGGAACGCTTACATTCACTCAGAGAAAACAACGTTTGGGTGGTGGTTTGTAGGGCATACTAAACTGTAGTTTGGAAGAAGTACGAGAGTCCTATATAGGAACACTTACATTCACGCAGAGAAAGCACTTATGGCGTCAGGTTTTGTAGGCATGCTAAACTGCAGTTTGGAAGAAGTTGGAGAACCTTATACAGGAATGATTACCATCACCTAGGGAAAGCAACTCTCGGGAGATTGTTTGTACACATGCTAAACTCTAATTTGGATGAAGTGTGAGAGTCAAACATGGGACCGCTTACATTCCCTCAGAGAAACAACATTGGGCTGGTTTTTGTAGGCATACTAAATAGTTTGGAAGAAGTACGAGAATGATATTTGGGAACGTTTACATTCACACAGAGAAAGCAACTACGGGGTGGTGTTTTGTAAGCATGCTATAGTTTGGAAGAAGTTCTAAACCTGAACAGTCACTTAGAGAAAGCAACTCTTGGTGGGTGATTTTTAGGTCTGCTAAATTGTATTTTGAAAGAAGTACCAGAGTCATATATACTAATGCTTACATTCATGCAAAGAAAAAACTATGGGGTGATGTTTTGTGGGCATGTTAACCTGTAGTTTGGAAGAAGTTGGAGAGTCTTATTTAGGAAAGCTTACAGTCACCTAGAGAAAGCAACTCTCGGGAGATCCTTTCTTGGCCTGCTAAACTCTACTTTGCATCAATTGTGAGAGTCAAACATGGGAATGCTTTCATTCATTCAGAGAACGCAACGTTTGGGTGGTGGTTTGTAGGCATTCTAAACTGTATTTTGGAGGAAGTACGAGAGTCATATATATGAACGCTTACATTCAGGCAGAGAAAGCCACTCTGGGGTCGTATTTTGTTGGCATGCTAAACTGTGGTTTGGAAGAAGTTCAAGCGTCTTATATAGGAAAGATTACAGTGACACAGAGAAAACAACTCTCGGAAGTTTATTGGTAGGCCTGCTAAACTCTAACTTGGATGAAATGTGAGAACGCTTGCATTCATTGACTCAGAGAAAGAAACATTATCGTGATGGTTTGAAGGCATAATAACTGTCGTTGGGAAGAAGTAGGAGAGTCATATATATGAACGGTTACATTCACGCAGAGAAAGTAACTGTGGGGTGGCGCAGGTATGCATGTTAATCTGTAGTTTGGAGGAAGTGCGAGAGTCATATCTGGGGAAAATTACAGTCACTTAGAGAAAGGAACCATCTTGGGCTGGTTTGTAGATCTGCTAAATTCTATTTTGGAAACAGAGTGTGAGTCATATATGGGAAGGCTTATGTTCACTCAGAGAAAGCAACCACGGTGTGGTGTTTTGTTGGCATGGTGTAGTTTGAAAGAAGTTGGAGATTCTTATATAGGAAAGTTTACAGTCACCTAGAGAAAGCAACTCACGGGGCATGGTTTGTAGGCCTGCTAAACTCTAATTTAGATGAAGTGAGAGAGGCATATATATGAACGCTTATATTGATGCAGAGAAAGTAACTATGGGGTGGTGTTTTGTAGGCATGCTAAAATATAATTTGGAAGAAGTTCGAAAGCAGACAGTCACTTAGAGAAAGCAACTCTTGGCGGTTCATTTTTCGGTCTGCTAAATTGTATTTTGAAAGAAGTACCAGAGTCATATATACAAACGCTTACATTCATGCAGAGAAAGCAACTGTGGGGTGGTGTTTTCTAGGCATGCTAAACTCTAGTTTGGACGAAGTTTGAGAATCACATATAAGAAAGCTTAGAGTCACTTAGAGAAAGCAAATCTCTGGGTGTGGAATGTAGGCATGCTAAACTCTATTTTGGTTTCAGAGTGAGAGTCATATATGGGAAGGCTTACATTCACTCAGAGAAAGCAACGATGATGTGGTGGTTTGTAGGCATACTAAACTCTAGTTTGGAAGAAGTAGGAGAATGATATATGGGAACACTTACATTCATGCAGAGAAAGCAATTATGGGGTGGATTTTTTGTAGCCATGCTAATCTCTATTTTGCAAGAAGTTAAAGAGTAATATATAGGAAAGCGTACCGTCATTTATAGAAACCAACTTTCGGGGGATGGTTTGTAGGCCTGCAAAACTCTACTTTGGAAGAAGGGGGAGAGTCATTTTGGGGACTGCGTACATTCACTCAGAGAAATCAACGATGGGGTTGTGGTTTGTAGGCATACTAAACTCTAGTTTGGAAGAAGTACGAGAATCATATATAGGAACGCTTACATTCATGCAGAGAAAGCAACTATGGAGTGATGTTTGTATGCCTACTAAACTATAGTTTGGGGGATGTTCGAGAGTCATATCTGGGATGCTTACAGTCATTTAGAGAAAGCAACTCTTGGGGGGGTGGTTCGTAGTCCTGCTAAACTCTATTTTCAATGAAATGTTAGAATCATATACAGGAACGCTTACATTCACTCAGAGAAAGCAACGTTGGGGTGGCCGTTTTTGAGCATACTGAACTCTACTTTGGAAGAGGTACGAGAGACATATACAGGAACGCTTTCATTAACACAGAGAAAGCAAATACGGGGTGCTGTAGTGCAGGCATGCTAAACTATAGATTGGAAGAAGTTCGAAAGCTGACAGTCATTTACAGAAAGCAACTCTTGGCGGGTGATTTTTAGGTCTGCTAAATTGTATTTTGAAAGACGTACCAGAGTCATATAGACAAACGCTTACATTCATGCAGAGAAAGAAACTATGGGGTGATGTGTTGTGGGGATGCTAAACTGCAGTTTGGAAGGAGTTCGAGAGTGTTATATAGGATAACTTACAGTCACCTAGAGAAAGCAACACTCGGGACAGCTTTGCAAGCCTGTAAACACTAATTAGGAGCAATTGTGAGAGTCAAACATGGGAACGCTTACATTGACTCAGAGAACACAACGTTTGGGTGGTGATTTGTAGGCATCATAACTGTAGTTTGGAAGAAGTAGGAGAGTCATATATATGAACGGTTACATTCACGCAGAGAAAGCAACTGTTGGGTGGCGTATGTACGCATGTTAATGTATACTTTGGAGGAAGTTCGAGAGTCCTATCTGGGGAAAATTGCAGTCACTTAGAGAAAGCAACCATCGGGGGCCGTTTTGTAGATCTGCTAAATTCTATTTTGGAAGAAGAGAGAAAGTCATATGTGGGAACGCTTATGTTCACTCAGAGAAATCAACGATGGGGCAGTGTTTCGTTGGCATGCTAAACTGTAGTTTGGAAGAAGTTCGCGAGTCTTATATAAGAAAGCTTACAGTCACCTAGAGAAAGTAACTCTCGGCAGATTGTTTCTAAGCATGCTAAACTCTAATTTGCATCAATTGTGAGAGTCAAACATGGGAACGCTTACATTCACTCAGAGAACGCAACGTTTGGGTGGTGGTTTGTAAGCATTCTCAACTGTATTTTGGAGGAAGTAGGAGAGTCATATATACGAATGCTTACATTCACGCAGAGAAAGCAACTCTGGGGTCGTATTTTGTTGGCATGCTAAACTGTGGTTTGGAAGAAGTTCGAGAGCCTTATATAGGAAAGATTACACTGACACAGAGAAAACAACTCTCTGTAGTTTGTTGGTAGGTCTGCTAAACTGTAATTTGGATGAAGTGTGAGAACGCTTGCATTCACTCAGAGAAAGAACTTTGTCGTGGTGGTTTGTAGGAATAACAACTGTAGTTCGAAGAAGTAGGAGAGTCATATATGAACGGTTACATTCACGCAGAGAAAGCAATTGTGGGGTGGTGTATGTAATCATCATAATCTGTAGTTTGGAGGAAGTTCGAGAGTCATATCTGGGGAAAATTAGAGTCACTTAGAGAAAGGAACCATCGGGGGCTGGTGTGTAGGTCTGTTAAATTCTATTTTGGAAAAAGAGTGAGAGTCATATATGGGAACGCTTATGTTCACCCAGAGAAATCAACGATGGGGCGCTGTATTGTTGGCATGCCAAACTGTAGTTTGGAAGAAGTTCGAGAGTCTTATATAGGAAAGTTTACAGTCACCTAGAGAAAGCAACTCACAGGAAGTGGTTTGTAGGCCGCTAAACTCTAATTTGGATGAAGTGAAAGAGGCATACATGGATACGCTTCATTCACTCAGAGAAAGGTAAATTGTGGTGCCGGTTTTTAGGTATACTAAACTCCAGTTTGGAAGAAGTACGAGAGACATATATATGAACGCTTATATGGACGCAGAGAAAGCAACTATGGGGTGGTGTTTTGTTGGCATGCTAAAATATAGTTTGGAAGAAGTTCGAAAGCAGACAGTCAGAGAAAGCAACTCTTGGCGGTAGATTTTTAGGACTGCTAAATTGTATTTTGAAAGAAGTACCAGTGTCATATATACAAACGCT
The DNA here is from genome assembly GCF_041146395.1 of Eulemur rufifrons. Lineage (NCBI taxonomy): Eukaryota > Metazoa > Chordata > Mammalia > Primates > Lemuridae > Eulemur > Eulemur rufifrons. Next base: position 1,868,541 of record NW_027182816.1, read on the forward strand.
TACATTCATGCAGAGAAAGCAACTGTGGGGTGGTGTTTTCTAGGCGTGCTAAACTCTAGTTTGGACGAAGTTTGAGAATCACATATAAGAAACCTTAGAGTCTCTTAGGGAAAGCAAATTTCTGGTTGTGGAATGTAGGCGTGCTAAATTCTATTTTGGTTTAAGATTGAGAGTCATATATGGAAAGGGTTACATTCACTCAGAGAAAGCAACGCTGATGTGGTGGTTTGCAGGCATACTAAACTCTAGTTTGGAAGAAGTAGGAAAATGATATTTGGGAATGCTTACATTCATGCAGAGAAAGCAATTATGGGGTGGGTTTTTGTACCCATGCTAATCTCTAGTTTGGAAGAAGTTATATAGGAAAGCGTACAGTCATTTATAGAAACCAACTTTCGGGGGATGGACGGTAGGCCTGCAAAACTCTACTTTGGAAGAAGTGAGAGAGTCATATTGGGGACCACGTACATTGACTCAGAGAAATCAAGGATGGGCTTGTGTTTTGTAGGCATACTAAACTCTAGTTTGGAGGAAGTACGAGAATCATATATAGGAACGCTTACATTCATGCAGAGAAAGCAACTATGGAGTGATGTTTTTATGCCTACTAAACTATAGTTTGGAGGAAGTTTAGAATCTTATATAGCAAAGCTTACAGTCACCTAGAGAGAGCAACTCTCGGGAGATGGTTTCTAAGCCTGCTAATTTGCACCAACTGTTAAAGTCAAATATGGGAAGGTTTACATCCACTCAGAACGCAAGGTTTGGGTTGTAGTTTGTGGCCATAATAACTGTAGTTCGGAAGAAGTAGGAAAGTCATATATATGAATGGTTACATTCACGCAGAGAAAGCAACTATGGAGTGATGTTTGTATGCCTACTAAACTATAGTTTGGAGGATGTAACTCTCGGGGGGTGGTTCGTAGGCCTGTTAAACTCTATTTTCAATGAAGTGTTAAAATCATATACAGGAACGCTTACATTCACTCAGAGAAAGCAACGTTGGGGTGGCCGTTTTTGAGCATACTAAACTCTACTTTGGAAGAGGTACGAGAGACATAAATACGAACGCTTACATTAACACAGAGAAAGCAAATACGGGGTGCTGTAGTGCAGGCATGCTAAACTATAGATTGGAAGAAGTTCGAAAGCTGACAGTCACTTAGAGAAAGCAACTCTTGGCGGGTGATTTTTTCAGTCTGCTAAATTGTATTTTGAAAGACGTGTCAGAGTCTTATATACAAACGCTTACATTCATGCGTAGAAAGAAACTATGGGGTGATGTGTTGTGGGGATGCTAAACTGCAGTTTGGAAGGAGTTCGAGAGTGTTATTTGGATAGCTTACAGTCACCTAGAGAAAGCAACACTCAGGAGAGCTTTGCAAGCCTGCTAAACTCTAACTAGCAGCAATTGTGAGAGTCAAACATTGGAACGCTTACATTCACTCAGAGAACACAACGTTTGGGTGGTGGTTTGTAGGCATAATAACTGTAGTTCAGAAGAAGTAGGAGAGTCATATATATGAACGGTTACATTCACGCAGAGAAAGCAACTGTTGGGTGGCGTGTGTATGCATGCTAATCTGTAGTTTGGAGGAAGTGCGAGAGTCATATCTGGGGAAAATTACAGTCACCTAGAGAAAGCAACTCTCGGGACATTGTTTCTAAGCATGCTAAATTCTAATTTGCATCAATTGTGAGAGTCAAACATGGGAACGCTTACATTCACTCAGAGAACGCAACGTTTGGGTGGTGGTTTTTAAGCATTCTAAACTGTATTTTGGAGGAAGTAGGAGACTCATATATACGAATGCTTACATTCACGCAGAGAAAGCAACTCTGGGGTCGTATTTTGTTGGCATGCTAAACTGTGGTTTGGAAGAAGTTCGAGAGCCTTACATAAGAAAGATTACAGTGACACAGAGAAAAACCACTCTCTGTAGTTTGTTGGTAGGTCTGCTAAACTGTAATTTGGATGAAGTGTGAGAATGCTTGCATTCACTCAGAGAAAGAACGTTGTCGTGATGGTTTGTAGGAATAAATGCTGTAGTTTAAAAGAAGGAGAGTCATATATGAACGGTTACATTCACGCAGAGAAAGCAACTGTGGGGTGGCCTATGTAATCATCATAATCTATAGTTTGGAGAAAGTTCGAGAGTCATATGTGGGAAAAATTAGAGTCACGTAGAGAATTGGAACCATCGGGTGTTGTGTAGGTCTGCTAAATTCTATTTTGGAAAAAGAGTGAGAGTCATATATGGGAACGCTTATGTTCACTCAGAGAAATCAACGATGGGGCGCTGTATTGTTGGCATGCTAAACTGTAGTTTGGAAGAAGTTCGAGAGTCTTATATAGGAAAGTTTACAGTCACCTAGAGAATGCAACTCACAGGAGGTGGTTTGTGGGCCACTAAACTCTAATTTGGATGAAGTGAAAGAGGCATACATGGATACGCTTCATTCACTCAGAGAAAGGTAAATTGTGGTGCCGGTTTTTAGGTATACTAAACTCCAGTTTGGAAGAAGTACGAGAGTCATATATATGAACGCTTATATGGACGCAGAGAAAGCAACTATGGGGTGGTGTTTTGTAGGCATGCTAAAATATAATTTGGAAGAAGTTCGAAAGCTGACAGTGACTTAGAGTATGCAACTCTTGGCGGTTGATTTTGAGGTCTGCTAAATTGTATTTTGAAAGAAGTACCAGAGTCATATATAAAATCTCTTACATTTATGCTGAGAAAAACTATGTGGTGATGTTTTGTTGGCGTGCTGAAATGTAGTTTCGAAGAAGTTCGACAGTCTTTTATAGGAAACCTTACAGTCCCCTAGAGGAAGCAACTTTCGAGAGATAGTTTGTAAGCCTGCTAAACTCTACTTTGCATCATTTGGAACAGTCATACTTGGGAACGCTAACATTCTCTCAGAGAACTTAACTTTTGGGTGGTTGTTTGTAAGCATACTAAACGGTATTTTGGAAGTAGCAGAGTCATATATATGAGCGCTTACATTCACCCAGAGAGGGCCACTATGGGGTGGTGTTTTGTAGGCCTGCTAAAATATAATTTGGAAGAAGTTCGAAAGCTGACAGTGACTTAGAGAAGGCAACTCTCGGCGGTTGATTTAGAGGTCTGCTAAATTGTATTTTGAAAGAAGTACCAGAGTCATATATAAAATCGCTTATATTTATGCTGAGAAAGAAACTATGTGGTGATGTTTTGTTGGCGTGCTGAAATGTAGTTTCGAAGAAGTTCGACAGTCTTTTATAGGAAAGCTTACAGTCCCCCAGAGGAAGCAACTTTCGAGAGATAGTTTGTAAGCCTGCTAAACTCTACTTTGCATCATTTGGAACAGTCATACTTGGGAACGCTAACATTCTCTCAGAGAACGCAACGTTTGGTTGGTTGTTTGTAAGCATACTAAACTGTATTTTGGAAGAAGTAGCAGAGTCATATATACAAGTGCTTACATTCACGCAGAGAGGGCAACTATGGGGTGGTGTTTTGTAGGCATGCAAATCTCTAGTTGCGAAGAAGTTAAGAGTAATAGGAAAGCTTACAGTCTCATAGAGAAAGCAACCCTTGGGGGCCGGTTTGTAGTTCTGCTAAATTCTATTTTGGATGAAGTGTGAATCATAAACGGGAACGCTAACATTCACTCAGAGAAAGCAGGGTTGCGGTGGTGGTTTTTAGTCACACTAAACTGGAGTTTGGAGGAAGTACGAGAATAAAAGAATGCTTACATTCACTCAGAAAAAGCAACGTTGGGGAGGTGGTTGGTAGGTGTACTATACTTTGGAAGAAGTACGAGCGTGATGCATAGGAACGCTTACATTCACGCAAACTATGGGGTGGCCTTTTGTTGGCATGCTAAACTATGTTCCAAAGTCATATATAGGAAAGCTTATAGTGAGAGAAAGCAACTCTCAGGCGGTGTTTTGTAGGTCCGGTAAATTGCATTTTGAAAGCAGTCCGAGATTCATATAAGGGAAAGCCTATATCCACTCAGAGAAAGCAATGTTGGGCTGGTGGTTTGTAGGCATACTAAACTGTATTTTGGAACTCGTATGTATGACTCTGACACTTGATCCAAATTAGAGTTCACCAGGCCTATAAACCACATCCTGAAAGTTGCTTTCTCTAGGTGAATGTAAGCTTTCCTATATAAAACTCTCGAACTTCTTCCAAACTACAGTTTAGCATGCCAACAATACACCACCGGATCGTTGCTTTCTCTGAGTGAACATAAGCATTCCCTTATATGAATCTCTTTTTCCAAAATAGAATTTAGCAGACCTACAAACCAGTCCCCGATGGTTGATTTAGCTATGTGACTGTAATTTTCCCTAGATATGACTCTCGAATTTCCTCCAAACTATAGATTAGCACGCGTACATATGGTACCCAACAGTTGCTTTCTCTGCGTGAATGTAACCGTTCATATATATGACTTTCCTACTTTTTCCGAACTACAGTTATTATGGCCACAAACCACAACCCAAACGTTGCGTTCTGAGTGGATGTAAACCTTCCCATGTTTGACTTTAACAATCGGTGCAAATTAGTTTAGCAGGCTTAGAAACCATCTCCCGAGAGTTGCTTTCTCTAGGTGACTGTAAGCTTTCCTATATAAGACTCTCGAACTTCTTAGGAGTTTTGTGGGCAGTTTAGCATGCCCACAAAACATCACCCCATAGTTTCTTTCTCTGCATGAATGTAACCGTTTGTAACTATGATTCTGGTACTTATTTCAAAACACAATTTAGCAGACCTAAAAATCACACGCAGAGAGTTTCTTTCTCTAAGTGACAGCTTTCGAACTTCTTCCAAACTACAGTTTAGCATGCCTAAAAACACGAACCCATAGTGGCTTTCAGTGCCTGAATGTAAGCGGTTCTATATGTGATTCTTTTGCTTCTTCCAAATTACAGGTTAGTATACCTACAAACCACCACCCCAACGTTGCTTTCTCTGAGTGAATGTAAGCGTTCCTGTATATGATTCTAACACTTCATTGAAAATAGAGTTTAGCAGGCCTACAAACCACCCCCAGAGAGTTGCTTTCTCTAAATGACTGTAAGCTTCCCAGATATGACTCTCGAACATCCTCCAAACTATAGTTTAGTAGGCATACAAACATCACTCCATAGTTGCTTTCTCTGCATGAATGTAAGCGTTCCTATATATGATTCTCGTACTTCCTCCAAACTAGAGTTTAGTATGCCTACAAAACACAACCCCATCCTTGATTTCTCTGAGTCAATGTACGTGGTCCCCAATATGACTCTCCCCCTTCTTCCAAAGTAGAGTTTTGCAGGCCTACCATCCATCCCCCGTAAATTGGTTTCTATAAATGAGTGTACGCTTTCCTATATAACTTCTTCCAAACTAGAGATTAGCATGGGTGCAAAAAATCCACCGCATAATCGCTTTCTCTGCATGAATGTAAGCGTTCCCATATATCATTCTCCTACTTCTTCCAAACTAGAGTTTAGTATGCCTACAAACCACCACACCATCGTTGCTTTCTCTGAGTGAATGTAACCCTTTCCATATATGACGCTCAGTCTTAAACCACAATAGAGTTTAGCACGCCTACATTCCACAACCAGAGATTTGCTTTCTCTAAGTGACTCTAAGCTTTCTTATATGTGATTCTCAAACTTCGTCCAAACTAGATTTTAGCATGCCTACAATACACCACCCCACAGATGCTTTCTCTGCATGAATGTAAGCGTTCTTATATATGACACTGGTACTTCTTTCAAAATACAATTTAGCAGACCTAAAAATCCACCGCCAAGAGTTGCTTTCTCTAAGTGACTGTCTGCTTTTGAACTTCTTCCAAATTATATTTTAGCATGCCTACAAAACACCACCCCATAGTTGCTTTCTCTGCGTCCATATAAGCGTTCATATATATGACTCTCGTACTTCTTCCAAACTGGAGTTTAGTATACCTAAAAACCGCCACTCCAACTTACCTTTCTCTGAGTGAATGAAGCATATCCATGTATGCCTCTTTCACTTCATCCAAATTAGAGTTTAGCGGCCTACAAACCACCTCCTGTGAGTTGCTTTCTCTAGGTGACTGTAAACTTTCCTATATAAGACTCTCGAACTTCTTCCAAACTACAGTTTGGCATGCCAACAATACAGCGCCCCATCATTGATTTCTCTGAGTGAACATAAGCGTTCCCATATATGACTCTCACTCTTTTTCCAAAATAGAATTTAGCAGACCTACACACCAGCCCAAGATGGTTCCTTTCTCTACGTGACTCTAATTTTCCCCAGATATGACTCTCGAACTTCCTCCAAACTACAGATTATGAACGATTACATACACCACCCCACAATTGCTTTCTCTGCGTGAATGTAACCATTCATATATGACTCTCCTACTTCTTCGAACTACAGTTGTTATTCCTACAAACCACCACGACAAAGTTCTTTCTCTGAGTGAATGCAAGCGTTCTCACACTTCATCCAAATTACAGTTTAGCAGACCTACCAACAAACTACAGAGAGTTGTTTTCTCTGTGTCACTGTAATCTTTCCTATATAAGGCTCTCGAACTTCTTCCAAACCACAGTTTAGCATGCCAACAAAATACGACCCCAGAGTTGCTTTCTCTGCGTGAATGTAAGCATTCGTATATATGACTCTCCTACTTCCTCCAAAATACAGTTGAGAATGCTTACAAACCACCACCCAAACGTTGCGTTCTCTGAGTGAATGTAAGCGTTCCCATGTTTGACTCTCACAATTGATGCAAATTAGAGTTTAGCATGCTTAGAAACAATCTGCCGAGAGTTACTTTCTCTAGGTGACTGTAAGCTTTCTTATATAAGACTCGTGAACTTCTTCCAAACTACAGTTTAGCATGCCAACGAAACACTGCCCCATCGTTGATTTCTCTGAGTGAACATAAGCGTTCCCACATATGACTTTCTCTCTTCTTCCAAAATAGAATTTAGCAGATCTACAAAACGGCCCCCGATGGTTGCTTTCTCTAAGTGACTGCAATTTTCCCCAGATAAGACTCCCGAACTTCCTCCAAAGTATACATTAACATGCGTACATACGCCACCCATCAGGTGCTTTCTCTGCGTGAATGTAACCGTTCATATATATGACTCTCCTACTTCTTCCAAACTACAGTTATGATGCCTACAAATCACCACCCAAACGTTGTGTTCTCTGAGTGAATGTAAGCGTTCCCATGTTTGACTCTCACAATTGCTGCTAATTAGTGTTTACAGGCTTGCAAAGCTGTCCCGAGTGTTGCTTTCTCTAGGTGACTGTAAGTTATCCTATTTAACACTCTCGAAATCCTTCCAAACTGCAGTTTAGCATGCCAACAACACATCACCCCATAGTTTCTTTCTCTGCATGAATGTAAGCGTTTGTCTATATGACTCTGGTACGTCTTTCAAAATACAATTTAGCAGACCTAAAAATCACCCGCCAAGAGTTGCTTTCTGTAAATGACTGTCAGCTTTCGAACTTCTTCCAATCTATAGTTTAGCATGCCTGCACTACAGCACCCCATATTTGCTTTCTCTGTGTTAATGTAAGCGTTCCTATATATGTCTCTCGTACCTCTACCAAAGTAGAGTTCAGTATGCTCAAAAACGGCCACCCCAACGTTGCTTTCTCTGAGTGAATGTAAGCGTTCCTGTATATGATTCTAACACTTCATTGAAAATAGAGTTTAGCAGGCCTACGAACCACCCCCCCAAGAGTTGCTTTCTCTAAATGACTGTAAACTTCCCAGATATCACTCTCGAACATCCCCCAAACTATAGTTTAGTAGGCATACAAACATCACTCCATAGTTGCTTTCTCTGCATGAATGTAAGCGTTCCTATATATGATTCTCGTACTTCTTCCAAACTAGAGTTTAGTATGCCTACAAACCACAACCCCATCGTTGATTTCTCTGAGTGAATGTACGCAGTCCCCAATATGACTCCCCCCTTCTTCCAAAGTAGAGTTTTGCAGGCCTACAAACCATCCCCCGAAAGTTGGTTTCTATAAATGACGGTACGTTTTCCTATATATTACTCTTTAACTTCTTGCAAAATAGAGATTAGCATGGCTACAAAAAATCCACCCCATAATTGCTTTCTCTGCTTGAATGTAAGTGTTCCCATATATCATTCTCCTACTTCTTCCAAACTAGAGTTTAGTATGCCTACAAACCACCACATCATCGTAGCTTTCTCTGAGTGAATGTAAGCCTTCCCATATATGACTCTCACTCTGAAACCAAAATAGAGTTTAGCACGCCTACATTCCACACCCAGAGATTTGCTTTCTCTAAGTGACTCTAAGCTTTCTTATATGTGATTCTCAAACTTCGTCCAAACTAGAGTTTAGCATGCCTAGAAAACACCACCCCACAGTTGCTTTCTCTGCATGAATGTAAGCGTTTGTATATATGACTCTGGTACTTCTTTCAAAATACAATTTAGCAGACCGAAAAATGAACCGCCGAGAGTTGCTTTCTCTAAGTGACTGTCTGCTTTCGAACTTCTTCCAAATTATATTTTAGCATGCCTACAAAACACCACCCCATAGTTACTTTCTCTGCATCAATATAAGCGTTCATATATATGCCTCTCTCACTTCATCTAAATTAGAGTTTAGCAGGCCTACAAACAACACCCCGTGAGTTGCTTTCTCTAGGTGACTGTAAACTTTCCTATATAAGAATCTCCAACTTCTTTCAAACTACAGCATGCCAACAAAACACCACACCGTGGTTGCTTTCTCTGAGTGAACATAAGCGTTCCCATATATGACTCACACTCTGTTTCCAAAATAGAATTTAGCAGATCTACAAACCAGCCCAAGATGGTTCCTTTCTCTAAGTGACTGTAATTTTCCCCAGATATGACTCTTGCACTTCCTCCAAACTACAGATTAACATGCATACCTGCGCCACCCCACAGTTGCTTTCCTGCGTGAATGTAACCGTTCATATATATGACTCTCCTACTTCTTCCCAACGACAGTTATTATGCCTTCAAACCATCACGATAATGTTTCTTTCTCTGAGTCAATGAATGCAAGCGTTCTCACATTTCATCCAAATTAGAGTTTAGCAGGCCTACCAATAAACTTCTGAGAGCTGTTTTCTCTGTGTCGCTGTAATCTTTCCTATATAAGACTCTCGAACTTCTTCCAAACCACAGTTTAGCATGCCAACAAAATACGACCCCAGAGTTGCTTTCTCTGCCTGAATGTAAGCGTTCAGATATATGACTCTCGTACTTCCTCCAAAATACAGTTTAGAATGCCTACAAACCACCACCCAAACGTTGCGTTCTCTGAATGAATGAAAGCATTCCCATGTTTGACTCTCACAATTGATGCAAAGTAGAGTTTAGCAGGCCAAGAAAGGATCTCCCGAGAGTTGCTTTCTCTAGGTGACTGTAAGCTTTCCTAAATAAGACTCTCCAACTTCTTCCAAACTACAGGTTAACATGCCCACAAAACATCACCCCATAGTTTTTTCTTTGCATGAATGTAAGCATTAGTATATATGACTCTGGTACTTCTTTCAAAATACAATTTAGCAGACCTAAAAATCACCCACCAAGAGTTGCTTTCTCTAAGTGACTGTTCAGGTTTAGAACTTCTTCCAAACTATAGCATGCTTACAAAACACCACCCCGTAGTTGCTTTCTCTGGGTGAATGTAAGCGTTCCCAAATATCATTCTCGTACTTCTTCCAAACTAATTAGTATGCCTACAAAAACCAGCCCAATGTTGTTTCTCTGAGGGAATGTAAGCGGTCCCATGTTTGACTCTCACACTTCATCCAAATTAGAGTTTAGCATGTGTACAAACAATCTCCCGAGAGTTGCTTTCCCTAGGTGATGGTAATCATTCCTGTATAAGGTTCTCCAACTTCTTGCAAACTGCAGTTTAGCATGCCTACAAAACCTGACGCCATAAGTGCTTTCTCTGCGTGAATGTAAGTGTTCCTATATAGGACTCTCGTACTTCTTCCAAACTACAGTTTAGTATGCCCTACAAACCACCACCCAAACGTTGTTTTCTCTGAGTGAATGTAAGCGTTCCCATATATGACTCTCACACTTCAACCAAAATAGAGTTTAGCAGGCCTACATTCCACACCCAGAGATTTGCTTTCTCTAAGTGACTGTAAGCTTTCTTATATGTGATTCTCAAACTTCGTCCAAACTAGAGTTTAGCATGCCTATAAAACACCACCCAATAGTTACTTTCAGTGCGTCAAAATGTATGTGTTCCTATATGTGATTCTCGTGCTTCTTCCAAACTGCAGTTTAGTAAGCCTACAAACAACCCCATCGTTGCTTTCTCTGAGGGAATGTAAGCGTTCTCATATATGACTCTCACACTTCAACCAAAACAGGGTTTTGCAGGCCTACAAACCACCCGCCAAGACTTGCTTTTTCAAAGTGGCTGTTACCTTTCCTATATAGGACTCTGGAACTTCTCCCAAGCTAGACTTTAACATGTCTACCTGACACTACTCCGTAGTTGCTCTCGGTGTGTGAATGTAAGCGTTCCTATATATGAGTCTTGTACTTCTTCCTAACTAGCATCTGGCATGCCAAAATAACACTCCCCCATAGTTGCTTTCTTTGAGTCAATGTAAACATTCCTATACATGTCTCTCGCACTTCTTCCAAACTTGAGTTATGTCTACAAACCAATCCCCGACAGCTGTTTTCTCTGAACGAATTTAAGCGTTCCTATATAGGACTATGGCACTTCCTCCAAACTAGAGTTTAGCAAGCCTACACTCCACCCCCGTTCGTTGCTTTCTCTAAGTTACTGTAAGCTTTCCTATACATGGCTCTCGAAATTTTCCAAACTAGAGTTAGCATGCCTACTATACACCTACACATAATTGCTTTGTCTGAGTGAATATAAGCCTTCCTATATATGACTGTCGCACTTTTTCCAAATTAGAGTGTAGCCAGCCTGGAAAGCACCCCTTATAGTTGCTTTCATTGAGTGAATGTTAACATTCCTATGTATGACTCTCGCAACTTTTCCAATCTAAGATTTTAGCAATGCCACAAATCCCCCGCCGAGAGTTCCTATACATAACTGTCCTCTTTTTCCAAGCTAGAGTTTAGGAAGCCTAGAAACCGTCCCCCCGTAGACGCTTTATGTGAATGTAAGCGTTCCTATATATGACTCTCGCCTTCCTCCAAACTAGAGCTTAGCAAGCCTACAAACCAACTCCCTATAATTGCTTTCTCTGAATGAATGATATCGTTCCTATATAAGACTCTCGAACTTCTTCCAAACCAGAGTTTAACAAGCCAAAAAAGCACCCCCCATAGAAGCTTCCTCTAACTCAAAGCTAATATTCCTATATATGATTCAGCTTCTTCATCCAAACTAGAGTAAGGCAAGCCTACAAATCACACACCAATAGTTGCTTTCTATCAGTAAATGTAAGCATCCCTATATATGACTATAGCAATTCTTCCAAACTGGAGTTTAGCAAGCCTCCAGACCCCCGGACCCCACTCCATAGTACCCTGGGCATTGGCGCCTGCCTGTCATGCAGGACATAGGGGCGGACCCTCATCTCAGACACGGCATTGGTGGATTGTAGGCTTTTTTAAGTTTTTGAATTGAAGAAGTCTGAGAATTGGAATTGGGTTTAGGGTAAGTTTAGGTGTTAGGGACTAGGATTAGGTTTAGGGGTTAGGGTTTTAGGTTAGAATTAGGGTTAGGATTACTGTTAGGGTTAGAGATTAGGATTATGTTTAGTGGTTGGGTTTAGGTTTACGGTGAGAGGCAAGAGTAAGGGTCAGGGATTAGGGTTACTGTTAGGAGTTAGATTCAGGGCTTACTAAGGGTTTGGTTTAGTGATAGGGTTAGGGCTTACGTTTAACGGTGTGTGTTAGGGCACGGGCGCTGTCTAACGTACGGGGCACTGTGGATGTGGAGCAAGGCTGCGTCCCCACTTCATCGTACCCTGGGTGTTGGGCTTCAACTGTCACGCAGGACAAAGGCAGAGGCTCATCTCACGCATGGTTAGGATTAAGGTTTAAGGTTAGGGTCAGGGTTGAGGGTTAGGGTGAGGGTTAACAGTTAGAGTTAGGGTAAGGGGGTTAGGGATAGGGTTAGGGTTAAGGGTTAGGTTTATGGTTCAGGTTTAAGGTTAGCATTAGAGGGTAGGGTTAGTGTAACTGTAGGTCTGTGTTGGGGTTAAATCTCTAGGCATTAGGGTAAAGGTTAGTGTTATGGTTAAGAGTTAGGGTTAGGGTTAGTGTTGGTAGGGATAAGGTTAGGGTTGGCGTTTCAGAATTAGGGATTAGGTGTTATGGTTATGGCTAGGAGTTAGGGTTAGAATTACGGTATAGGCTTGTTCTCAGGGTGTCATGCATTAACGTTAAGATAAGGGGTTGAACTTAGGGTTACGGTGAGGTTTACGTGTTGAGGTGAGCAGTAGGATCAGGGTTAGGTGTTATGTTCTGGGTTAGGGTTATGGGTGACGGGTAGGGTTTATGCTTAGGGCATGGGCCCTGTATGCACTAGGAGGCGAAGTTAGGAGTCTGTGATGGTCGCTGAGAACACACTCTATCCCACACAGTGTATGGGCCTCTCGGTTTCATGCCGGACACTGTGGCAGAGCCGGCTTTCATGCATGGCTTAGTAGGATTGTAGGCTTTCAAAACTCTGAGAAAACAAGAAGTCTGAGAATTAGATTTAGGGTTAAAATTACGGCACGGTTTAGGGATGAAGATTAGTGATAGGGTGAGGGCTTAGGGTTAGGGGATAGGGTTAGGGTTAGGGTTGTGGTAGGGTGAAAGTTAGGGTTTTCATTTTAGAAATAGGCATGAGGTGTTATGGTTATGACTATGGTTTAGGATTAGAATTATGGGATAGGGCTTCTTCTCAGGGTGTTATGCATTAATGTTAATTTAAGGGGATAAGTTAGCATTACGGGGAGGTTTATGGTTTACGTTTAGGAATAGGATCATGGTTAGGTGTTATGTTCAGGGTGAGGGTTATCTGTTAGGGGCAGTGATTATACTTAGCGTACAGGCCCTGTCTGCACTGGGCGGCGGGCGGGGGTTGGGGGGATAGGATTGTCCCCGGGAACACACTCTATTGAACGCTGGGTGTGGATTCCTGGGTTTCATGCAGGACACAGTGGCAGAGCACCCTTTAACTCATGGCATGGGAGGATTGTAGGCTTTCTAAACTCTGAGAAAGCAAGAAGTCTGAGAATTAGATTTAGGGGTAGGATTATGGTAATGTTTAGGGATGAAGATTAGTGTTAGGGTGGAGTCTTAGGGTTAGGTGTTAGGGTTAAATGTTAGTGTTAGGTTTAACAGTTACAGTTAGGTTTACGTTTAAGATTCAGGGTTAGGGTTAAGGTTTGGGTTTAGCGTTTGGCACAGGGTTAGGCTTCAGTATTAGCCTTATGGATAAGGATTACGAGTAGGGTTAGGGTTAAGGGTTAGTGTCACGTTAATGGTAAGTTTCAAGATTGAGGGTTAGGGTTGCGGTTAGAGTTAGGTTTAGCGTTAGGGGTTAGGGTTAGGCTTAGGGTTAAAGGATAGTATTATGGTTAAGTGTTGGGCTTAGGGTTAGGGTTTAGTGTTAGCGTTATCATTAAGGATTAGGGTTAGGGTCAGGGTTAAATGCTTGGGTGCGGGTAATGGTTAGGGTCAGGGTTAAGGTTTACGGATAGCGTTAGTGTTAAGGGTTACGGGTAGGTTTAGGGTTCAGGGTTAGAGTTAGCATTAGGGCTTAAGGTTAGGATTAGGCGGTAGGTTAGATTTAGGGTTAGATCTAAGCGTTAGGGTAAGGGCTAGGGTTAGGGTTAAGAGATAGGGTTAGGTTTAATGCTTAGGATTAGGGTTAGGGTTTGGGGTTAAAGTAAGTGTTAGGGGTTAGGTTTAAGGATCAAAGGTTAGGGTTATTTTTAGCTGTAGTGTTAGGGTTAGGGAAAAGGGATCCCATTAGCATTAAGGGTCTTCCTTACTGTAGGGTTAAGGGTTAGGCTTAGAGTTAAAGGTTAAGGTTAGGGTCAGTGTTAAGATTCAGGGTGAGGGTTAACGGTTAGGGTAAAGGTTAAGCGTTAGGGTTAGGGATTAGCGATTAGGGATTTTGGTTAGTGTTAGGGTTAGAGGTTAGGAGTTCGTGTTTTATGAAGGGGTATGGTTAGAATTAGGACTGGGGTTAGAGTTAGGGTTAGGTATAGGGGTTAGGTTTAGGGGTTAGTTTTAGGGTAAAAGGATAGGATTAGGGTTACGGGTTGGGCTTAGGTTTAGGGTTAAAATTTACTGCTAGGTTTAGGGATAGGGTTCAGGGTTAGCTTTAGGGGTTCTGGTTAGTGTTAGGTGTTAGGTTAGTGTCAGGGTTAGGTCTAGTCGTGAGGGTAAGGTTAGGGTTAGCTTTAAGAGCTAGGGTTAGGTTTAATGGTTAGGATTAGGATTAGGGTTAAGGGTTAGCGTAAGGCTTAGGGGTTTGGGTGAAGGGTTAGGGTTTTTGTTAGGCATAGCGTTGGGGTTAGAAGTAAGGGTTACTGTCAGTGTTAGGGTTGTAGGTAGGGTTCCGGTTAGGGTTAGCGGTTTAGAATTAGGGTTAGGGATTAGGTGTCACAGTGATGACTAGGAGATAGGGTTAGAATTATGGGATAGGGGTTGTTCTCAGGAAATGGGTTATGCATTAACGTTAGGATAAGAGGTTAAAGTTAGGCGCACGGTGATGTTTCCGTGTTAAGGGGAGAAATAGGAACAGGGTTGGGTGTTATGTTCAGGGTTAGGGTTATCTGTTAAAGGTATTGTTTACGCTTAGCGCACGGGCCCTGTCTGCATTAGGCGGGCGGGGGGAGTTTAGGGGGCTGGGATTGTACCCGGGAACCCACTCTATCATACTCTGGGTATGGGCCAGTGGGTTTCATGCAGGACACAGTGGTAGAGCCTCCTTTCACGCATGGCATGGGAGGATTGCAGGCTTTCTAAACTCTAAGAAAGCAAGAAGTCTGAGAATTAGATTTAGGGTTAGGATTATGGTTAGGGTTAAGGATGAAGTTTAGTGTTAGGGTGAGGGCTTAAGGTTAGGGATTAGGGTTAGGGTTAAAGGTTACTCTTAGGTTTAACGGTTACAGTTCGGTTTAGGGTTGAGGTTTACTGTTAGGGTTAAGATGAGGGGTTAGGGTTTGGTAGACGTTTAGGGTTAAGTGTTAGGTTTAGAGTTGAAGATTAAGATTAGGGTTAGGATTAAAGGTTAGCGTGAGAGTTAACGCTTAGGATAAGGTTAAGAGTTAGGGTTTACGGTTAGGCTTAGGGTTAGATTTAGGGTTAGAGTTATGTGCTATGGTTTGTGTTAGGGGTTAGGGTTAGGTTTACTGTTCACGGTTAGGGTTAGGTTTAGGGGTTAGCATTAGGGTTAGGGATTAGGTTTAGAGTAAGGGTCTAGAGTTAATGTTGGGCTTTAGGCTCGGGGCTTAGGTTCAGGGTCAGGGGTTAGCGTTGGTGGTAGGGCTTAGCTTTAGCGGTCAGTCTAAGGGCACAGGACCTGGTTAATCTACGGTGAGAGGGGTGCAGTCGGATTCACCACGAAAGCACAACATCATTCCGTGGGCCTTGGGACAGGACCTCCATGCAGGACTCAGGCGGAGCCTCATCTCACACATGGCATGGCTGTATTGTAGGCTTGCTTCACTCTGGGAATGGAAGTAGTGTGAGAATTAGGGTTGGGGTTGGGGTTAGGGTTTTTTGTGTTAGGGGTTAGGTTTCGAGTCAGGGCTAGGTGCTAGGGATTAGTGGTTAGGGTTAGAGTTAGTGTTAGGGGTAAGGTGTTAAGTCTGGGTTAGGGGGCCAGGGTAAGGTTTAGGGTTGGAGTTAGCGTTAGGGTTAGGGGTTAGGGTTAAGGGATAGGGTTAGGATTCATGGTGAGGGTTAGAGGGTTAACAGTTGGGGTTAGGCTTAGGGGTTAGGTATAGTGTTAGGGTTAAGGGTTAGGAGCTTGGTTCAGGTTTAAGGTTAGCATTAGGGGTTGGGGTTATTGTTAACTGTAGGTCAGTGTTGGGGTTAGATCTCTAGGCATTAGGGTAAAGGTTAGGTTTAGGGTTAAGAGTAAGGTTCTGTTTAATGGTTAGGATTGGGAATAGGGTTAAGGGTTAGGGTTAAGGTTAGGGGTTATGACGAAGGATCAACGGTTAGGGTTACTTTTAGGCGTAGGGTTAGGGTAAGGGGTTAGGGTTAGTGTTAGTGTTGTTGGTCGGGTTAAGCTTAGGGTTGGCATTTCAGAATTAGGGATTAAGTGCTACGGTAATAGCTAGGAGGTAGGGTTATAATGACGGTCTAGGGCTTGTTCTCAGGGTGTCATGCATTAACGTTAAGATATGGGGTTAAAGTTAGGGTTATGGTGAGGTTTACCTGTTAAGGTGAGCAGTAGGATCAGGGTTAGGTGTTATGTTGTGGGTTAGGCTTATGGGTGAGGGGTAGGGTTTATGCTTAGGGTACGGGCCCTGTATGCCCTAGGAGGCAAAGTTAGGTGTCTGGGATGGTCGCTGGGAACCCACTCTACCGCACGCAGTGTATGGGCCTCTGGGTTTCATGCAGGACACTGTGGCAGAGCCTCCTTTCACGCATGGCGTGGGAGGATTGCAGGCTTTCTAAACACTAGGAAAGCAAGAAGTCTGAGAATTAGATTTAGGGTTAGGGTTAGGGTTAGGGTTAAGGATGAAGTTTAGTGTTAGGGTGAGGGCTTAGGGTTAGGGATTAGGGTTAGGGTTAAAGGTTACTCTTAGATTTAACGGTTACACTTTGGTTTAGGGTTGAGGTTTACAGTTAGGGTTAAGATGAGGGGTTAGGGTTTGGTACAGGGTTAGGGTTAAGTGTTAGGTTTAGGGTTGAAGATTAGGATTAGGGTTAGGATTAAAGGTTAGCGTGAGAGTTAACGCTTAGGGTTAAGGTTAAGAGTTAGGGTTTAGGGTTAGGGTTAGGGTTAGGGTTAGTTTTAGGGTTAGAGTTATGTGCTATGGTTTGTGTTAGAGGTTAGGGTTAGGTTTACTGGTCACGGTTAGGGTTACGTTTAGGGGTTAGCATTAGGGTTAGGGTTAGGGTTAAGGGATAGGATTAGGGATAAGGGTTGGGCTTAGGGTTAGTGTTTAGTGTTAGGGTTAGCATTAAGGATTAGGTTTAGGGTCAGGGTTAAATGCTTGGGTGCGGGTAATGGTTAGGGTCAGGGTTAAGGTTCACGGATAGGGTTAGTGTTAAGGGTTACGGGTAGGTTTAGGGTTCAGGGTTAGTGTTAGCATTAGGGCTTATGGTTAGGATTAGGCGGTGGGTTAGATTTAGGGATAGATCTAGGCCTTAGGGTAAGGGATAGCGTTAGGGTTAAGAGATAAGTTTAGGTTTAATGCTTAGGATTAGGGTTAGGGTTTGGGGTTAAAGTAAGTGTTAGGGGTTAGGTTTAAGGATCCAAGGTTAGGGTTATTTTTAGCTGTAGTGTTAGGGTTAGGGATAAGGGATCCCATTAGCATTAAGGGTCTTCCTTACTGTAGGGTTAAGGGTTAGGCTTAGAGTTAAAGGTTAAGGTTAGGGTCAGTGTTAAGATTTAAGGTGAGGGTTAACGGTTAGGGTAAAGGTTAAGCATTAGGGTTAGGGATTAGTGATTAGGGTTTTTGGTTAGTGTTAGGGTTAGTGGTTAGGAGTTAGTGTTTTATGAAGGGGTATGGTTAGAATTAGGATTGGGGTTAGAGTTAGGGTGAGGTATAGGGGTTAGGTTTTGGGGTTAGATTTAGGGTAAAAGGATAGGATTAGGGTTACGGGTTGGGCTTAGGTTTAGGGTTAAAATTTACTGCTAGGGTTAGGGATAGGGTTCAGGGTTAGCTTTAGGGTTTCTGGTTAGTGTTAGGTGTTAGGTTAGTGTCAGGGTTAGGTCTAGTCGTGAGGGTAAGGTTTAGGGTTAGCTTTAAGAGCTAGGGTTAGGATTAATGTTTAGGATTAGGATTAGGGTTACAGGTTAGGGTAAGGCTTAGGGGTTAGGGTGAAGGGTTAGGGTCAAAGGTTAGGGTTTTTGTTAGGCATAGCGTTGGGGTTAGAAGTAAGGGTTACTGTCATTGTTAGGGTTGTAGGTAGGGTTACGGTTAGGGTTAGTGGTTTAGAATTAGGGTTAGGGATTAGGTGTCACAGTGATGACTAGGAGATAGGGTTAGAATTATGGGATAGGGGTTGTTCTCAGGAAATGGGTTATGCATTAACGTTAGGATAAGAGGTAAAAGCTAGGCGCACGGTGAGGTTTACGTGTTAAGGGGAGAAATAGGAACAGGGTTGGGTGTTATGTTCAGGGTTAGGGTTATCTGTTAAAGGTATTGTTTATGCTTAGCGCACGGGCCCTGTCTGCATTAGGCGGGCGGGGGGAGTTTAGGGGGCTGGGATTGTACCCGGGAACCCACTCTATCATACTCTGGGTATGGGCCCGTGGGTTTCATGCAGGACACAGTGGTAGAGCCTCCTTTCACGCATGGCATGGGAGGATTGCAGGCTTTCTAAACTCTAAGAAAGGAAGAAGTCTGAGAATTAGATTTAGGGTTAGGATTCTGGTTAGGGTTAAGGATGAAGTTTAGTGTTAGGGTGAGGGCTTAGGGTTAGGGATTAGGGTTAGGGTTAAAGGTTACTCTTAGGTTTAACGGTTACACTTTGGTTTAGGGTTGAGGTTTACGGTTAGGGTTAAGATGAGGGGTTAGGGTTTGGTACAGGGTTAGGGTTAAGTGTTAGGTTTAGGGTTGAAGATTAGGATTAGGGTTAGGATTAAAGGTTAGCGTGAGAGTTAACGCTTAGGGTTAAGGTTAAGAGTTAGGGTTTAGGGTTAAGGGTTAGGGTTAGTTTTAGGGTTAGAGTTATGTGCTATGGTTTGTGTTAGAGGTTAGGCTTAGGTTTACTGGTCACGGTTAGGGTTACGTTTAGGGGGTAGCATTAGGGTTAGGGTTAGGGTTAAGGGATAGGATTAGGGATAAGGGTTGGGCTTAGGGTTAGTGTTTAGTGTTAGGGTTAGCATTAAGGATTAGGTTTAGGGTCAGGGTTAAATGCTTGGGTGCGGGTAATGGTTAGGGTCAGGGTTAAGGTTCACGGATAGGGTTAGTGTTAAGGGTTACGGGTAGGTTTAGGGTTCAGGGTTAGAGTTAGCATTAGGGCTTAAGGTTAGGATTAGGCGGTGGGTTAGATTTAGGGATAGATCTAGGCCTTAGCGTAAGGGATAGCGTTAGGGTTAAGAGATAGGTTTAGGTTTAATGCTTAGGATTAGGGTTAGGGTTTGGGGTTAAAGTAAGTGTTAGGGGTTAGGTTTAAGGATCCAAGGTTAGGGTTATTTTTAGCTGTAGTGTTAGGGTTAGGGATAAGGGATCCCATTAGCATTAAGGGTCTTCCTTACTGTAGGGTTAAGGGTTAGGCTTAGAGTTAAAGGTGAAGGTTAGGGTCAGTGTTAAGATTTAAGGTGAGGGTTAACGGTTAGGGTAAAGGTTAAGCATTAGGGTTAGGGATTAGTGATTAGGATTTTTGGTTAGTGTTAGGGTTAGCGGTTAGGAGTTAGTGTTTTATGAAGGAGTATGGTTAGAATTAGGATTGGGGTTAGAGTTAGGGTGAGGTATAGGGGTTAGGTTTAGGGGTTAGATTTAGGGTAAAAGGATAGGATTAGGGTTACGGGTTGGGCTTAGGTTTAGGGTTAAAATTTACTGCTAGGGTTAGGGATAGGGTTCAGGGTTAGCTTTAGGGGTTCTGGTTAGGGTTAGGTGTTAGGTTAGTGTCAGGGTTAGGTCTAGTCGTGAGGGTAAGGTTTAGGGTTAGCTTTAAGAGCTAGGGTTAGGATTAATGGTTAGGATTAGGATTAGGGTTACAGGTTAGGGTAAGGCTTAGGGGTTAGGGTGAAGGGTTAGGGTCAAAGGATAGGGTTTTTGTTAGGCATAGCGTTGGGGTTAGAAGTAAGGTTACTGTCATTGTTAGGGTTGTAGGTAGGGTTACGGTTAGGGTTAGCGGTTTAGAATTAGGGTTAGGGATTAGGTGTCACAGTGATGACTAGGAGATAGGGTTAGAATTATGGGATAGGGGTTGTTCTCAGGAAATGGGTTATGCATTAACGTTAGGATAAGAGGTTAAAGTTAGGCGTACGGTGAGGTTTACGTGTTAAGGGGAGAAATAGGAACAGGGTTGGGTGTTATGTTCAGGGTTAGGGTTATCTGTTAAAGGTACTGTTTATGCTTAGCGCACGGGCCCTGTCTGCATTAGGCGGGCGGGGGGAGTTTAGGGGGCTGGGATTGTACCCGGGAACCCAATCTATCATACTCTGGGTATGGGCCCGTGGGTTTCATGCAGGACACAGTGGTAGAGCCTCCTTTCACGCATGGCATGGGAGGATTGCAGGCTTTCTAAACTCTAAGAAAGGAAGAAGTCTGAGAACTAGATTTAGGGTTAGGATTGTGGTTAGGGTTAAGGATGAAGTTTAGTGTTAGGGTGAGGGCTTAGGGTTAGGGATTAGGGTTAGGGTTAAAGGTTACTCTTAGGTTTAACGGTTACACTTTGGTTTAGGGTTGAGGTTTACGATTAGGGTTAAGATGAGGGGTTAGGGTTTGGTACAGGGTTAGGGTTAAGTGTTAGGTTTAGGGTTGAAGATTAGGATTAGGGTTAGGATTAAAGGTTAGCGTGAGAGTTAACGCTTAGGGTTAAGGTTAAGAGTTAGGGTTTAGGGTTAGGGTTAGGGTTAGTTTTAGGGTTAGAGTTATGTGCTATGGTTTGTGTTAGAGGTTAGGGTTAGGTTTACTGGTCACGGTTAGGGTTACGTTTAGGGGGTAGCATTAGGGTTAGGGTTAGGGTTAAGGAATAGGATTAGGGATAAGTGTTGGGCTTAGGGTTAGGGTTTAGTGTTAGGGTTAGCATTAAGGATTAGGGTTAGGGTCAGGGTTAAATGTTTGGGTGCGGATAATGGTTAGGGTCAGGGTTAAGGTTCACGGATAGGGTTAGTGTTAAGGGTTACGGGTAGGTTTAGGGTTCAGGGTTAGTGTTAGCATTAGTGCTTAAGGTTATTATTAGGCGGTAGGTTAGATTTAGGGTTAGATCTAGGCGTTAACGTAAGGGCTAGCGTTAGGGTTAAGAGATAGGGTTAGGTTTAATGCTTAGGATTAGGGTTAGGGTTTGGGGTTAAAGTAAGTGTTAGGGGTTAGGTTTAAGTATCAAAGTTTAGGGTTATTTTTAGCTGTAGTGTTAGGGTTAGGGATAAGGGATCCCATTAGCATTAAGGGTCTTCCTTACTGTACGGTTAAGGGTTAGGCTTAGAGTTAAAGGTTAAGGTTAGGGTCAGTGTTAAGATTTAGGGTGAGGGTTAACGGTTAGGGTAAAAGTTAAGCGTTAGGGTTAGGGATTAGTGATTAGGGTTTTTGGTTAGTGTTAGGGTTAGCGGTTAGGAGTCAGTGTTTTATGAAGGGGTATGGTTAGAATTAGGACTGGGGTTAGAGTTAGGGTGAGGTATAGGGGTTAGTTTTAGGGGTTAGATTTAGGGGTTAGTTTTAGGGTAAAAGGATAGGATTAGGGTTACGGGTTGGGCTTAGGTTTAGGGTTAAAGTTTACTGCTAGGGTTAGGGATAGGGTTCAGGGTTATTTTTAGGGTTATGGTTAGGGTTAGGTGTTAGGTTAGTGTCAGGGTTAGGTCTAGTCGTGAGGGTAAGGTTTAGGGTTAGCTTTAAGAGCTAGGGTTAGGTTTAATGGTTAGGATTAGGATTAGGGTTAAGGGTTAGGGAAAGGCTTAGGGGTTAGGGTGAAGGGTTAGGGTCAAGGGTTAGGGTTTTTGTTAGGCATAGCGTTGGGGTTAGAAGTAAGGGTTACTGTCAGTGTTAGGGTTGTAGGTGGGGTTACGGTTAGGGTTAGCGGTTTAGAATTAGGGTTAGGGATTAGGTGTCACAGTGATGACTAGGAGATAGGGTTAGAATTATGGGATAGGGGTTGTTCTCAGGAAATGGGTTATGCATTAACGTTAGGATAAGAGGGGAAAGTTAGGCGCACGGTGAGGTTTACGTGTTAAGGGGAGAAATAGGAACAGGGTTGGGTGTTATGTTCAGGGTTAGGGTTATCTGTGAAAGGTATTGTTTATGCTTAGCGCACGGGCCCTGTCTGCATTAGGCGGGCGGGGGGAGTTTAGGGGGCTGGGATTGTACCCGGGAACCCACTCTATCATACTCTGGGTATGGGCCCGTGGGTTTCATGCAGGACACAGTGGTAGAGCCTCCTTTCACGCATGGCATGGGAGGATTGCAGGCTTTCTAAACTCTAAGAAAGCAAGAAGTCTGAGAATTAGATTTAGGGTTAGGATTGTGGTTAGGGTTAAGGATGAAGTTTAGTGTTAGGGTGAGGGCTTAGGGTTAGGGATTAGGGTTAGGGTTAAAGGTTACTCTTAGGTTTAACGGTTACACTTTGGTTTAGGGTTGAGGTTTACGGTTAGGGTTAAGATGAGGGGTTAGGGTTTGGTACAGGGTTAGGGTTAAGTGTTAGGTTTAGGGTTGAAGATTAGGATTAGGGTTAGGATTAAAGGTTAGCGTGAGAGTTAACGCTTAGGGTTAAGGTTAAGAGTTAGGGTTTAGGGTTAGGGTTAGGGTTACGGTTAGTTTTAGGGTTAGAGTTATGTGCTATGGTTTGTGTTAGAGGTTAGGGTTAGGTTTACTGGTCACGGTTAGGGTTACGTTTAGGGGGTAGCATTAGGGTTAGGGTTAAGTTTAAGGGATAGGATTAGGGATGAGTGTTGGGCTTAGGGTTAGGGTTTAGTGTTAGGTTTAGCCTTAAGGATTAGGGTTACGGTCAGGGTTAAATGCTTGGGTGCGGGTAATGGTTAGGGTCAGGGTTAAGGTTCACGGATAGGGTTAGTGTTAAGGGTTACGTGTAGGTTTAGGGTTCAGGGTTAGTGATAGCATTAGTGCTTAAGGTTAGGATTAGGCGGTAAGTTAGATTTAGGGTTAGATCTAGGCGTTAGGGTAAGGGCTAGCGTTAGGGTTAAGAGATAGGGTTAGGTTTAATGCTTAGGATTAGGGTTAGGGTTTGTGGTTAAAGTAAGTGTTAGGGGTTAGGTTTAAGGATCCATGGTTAGGTTTATTTTTAGCTGTAGTGTTAGGGTTAGGGATAAGGGATCCCATTAGCATTAAGGGTCTTCCTTACTGTAGGGTTAATGGTTAGGCTTAGAGTTAAAGGTTAAGGTTAGGGTCAGTGTTAAGATTTAGGGTGAGGGTTAACGGTTAGGGTAAAGGTTAAGCGTTAGCGTTAGGGATTAGTGATTAGGGTTTTTGGTTAGTGTTAGGGTTAGCGGTTAGGAGTTAGTGTTTTATGAAGGCGTATGGTTAGAATTAGGATTGGGGTTAGAGTTAGGGTGAGGTATAGGGGTTAGGTTTAGGGTTTAGTTTTAGGGTAAAAGGATAGGATTAGGGTTATGGGTTGGGCTTAGGTTTAGGGTTAAAGTTTACTGCTAGGGTTAGGGATAGGGTTCAGGGTTAGCTTTAGGGGTTCTGGTTAGGGTTAGGTGTTAGGTTAGTGTCAGGGTTAGGTGTAGTCGTGAGGGTAAGGTTTAGGGTTAGCTTTAAGAGCTAGGGTTAGGTTTAATGGTTAGGATTAGGATTAGGGTTAAGGGTTAGGGTAAGGCTTAGGGGTTAGGGTGAAGGGTTAGGGTGAAGGGTTAGGGTTTTTGTTAGGCATAGCGTTGGGGTTAGAAGTAAGGTTACTGTCAGTGTTAGGGTTGTAGGTAGGGTTACGGTTAGGGTTAGCGGTTTAGAATTAGGGTTAGGGATTAGGTGTCACAGTGATCACTAGGAGATAGGGTTAGAATTATGGGATAGGGGTTGTTCTCAGGAAATGGGTTATGCATTAACGTTAGGATAAGAGGTGAAAGTTAGGCGCACGGTGAGGTTTACGTGTTAAGGGGAGAAATAGGAACAGGGTTGGGTGTTATGTTCAGGGTTAGGGTTATCTGTTAAAGGTATTGTTTATGCTTAGCGCACGGGCCCTGTCTGCATTAGGCAGGCGGGGTGAGTTTAGGGGGCTGGGATTGTACCCGGGAACCCACTCTATCAAACTCTGGGTATGGGCCCATGGGATTCATGCAGGACACAGTGGTAGAGCCTCCTTTCACGCATGGCATGGGATGATTGCAGGCTTTCTAAACTCTAAGAAAACAGGAAGTCTGAGAATTAGATTTAGGGTTAGGATTCTGGTTAGGGTTAAGGATGAAGTTTAGTGTTAGGGTGAGGGCTTAGGGTTAGGGCTTAGGGTTAGGGTTAAAGTTTACTCTTAGGTTTAACGGTTACACTTTGGTTTAGGGTTGAGGTTTACGGTTAGGGTTAAGAAGAGGGGTTAGGGTTTGGTACAGGGTTAGGGTTAAGTGTTAGGTTTAGGGTTGAAGATTAGGATTAGGGATAGGATTAAAGGTTAGCGTGAGAGTTAACGCTTACTGTTAAGGTTAAGAGTTAGGGTTTAGGGTTAGGGTTAGGGTTAGGGTTAGTTTTAGGGTTAGAGTTATGTGCTATGGTTTGTGTTAGAGGTTAGGGTTAGGTTTACTGGTCACGGTTAGGGTTACGTTTAGGGGTTAGCATTAGGGTTATGGTTAGGGTTAAGGGACAGGATTAGGGATAAGGGTTGGGCTTAGGGTTAGTGTTTAGTGTTAGGGTTAGCATTAGGGATTCGGGTTAGGGTCAGGGTTAAATGTTTGGGTGGGGGTAATGGTTAGGGTCAGGGTTAAGGTTCACGGATAGGGTTAGTGTTAAGGGTTACGGGTAGGTTTAAGGTTCAGGGTTAGTGTTAGCATTAGGGCTTAAGGTTAGGATTAGGTGGTAGGTTAGATTTAGGGTTAGATCTAGGTGTTAGGGTAAGGGCTAGCGTTAGGGTTAAGAGATAGGGTTAGGTTTAATGCTTAGGATTAGGGTTAGGGTTTGGGGTTAAAGTAAGTGTTAGGGGTTAGGTTTAAGGATCCAAGGTTAGGGCTATTTTTAGCTGTAGTGTTAGGGTTAGTGATAAGGGATCCCATTAGCATTAAGGGTCTTCCTTACTGTAGGGTTAAGGGTTAGGCTTAGAGTTAAAGGTTAAGGTTAGGGTCAGTGTTAAGATTTAGGGTGAGGGTTAACGGTTAGGGTAAAGGTTAAGCGTTAGGGTTAGGGATTAGTGATTAGGGTTTTTGGTTATTGTTAGGGTTAGCGGTTAGGAGTTAGTGTTTTATGAAGGGGTATGGTTAGAATTAGGATTGGGGTTAGAGTTAGGGTGAGGTATAGGGGTTAGGTTTAGGGGTTAGTTTTAGGGTAAAAGGATAGGATTAGCGTTACGGGTTGGGCTTAGGTTTAGGGTTAAAGTTTACTGCTGGGGTTAGGGATAGGGTTCACGGTTAGATTTAGGGGTTCTGGTTAGGGTTAGGTGTTAGGTTACTGTCAGGGTTAGGTGTAGTCGTGAGGGTAAGGTTTAGGGTTAGCTTTAAGAGCTAGGGTTAGGTTTAATGGTTAGGATTAGGATTAGGGTTAAGGGTTAGGGTAAGGCTTAGGGGTTAGGGTCAAGGGTTAGGGTCAAGGGTTAGGGTTTTTGTTAGGCATAGCGTTGGGGTTAGAAGTAAGGGTTACTGTCAGTGTTAGGGTTGTAGGTAGGGTTACGGTTAGGGTTAGCGGTTTAGAATTAGGGTTAGGGATTAGGTGTCACAGTGATGACTAGGAGATAGGGTTAGAATTATGGGATAGGGGTTGTTCTCAGGAAATGGGTTATGCATTAACGTTAGGATAAGAGGTGAAAGTTAGGCGCACGGTGAGGTTTACGTGTTAAGGGGAGAAATAGGAACAGGGTTGGGTGTTATGTTCAGGGTTAGGGTTATCTGTTAAAGGTATTGTTTATCCTTAGTGCACGGGCCCTGTCTGCATTAGGCGGGCGGGGGGAGTTTAGGGGGCTGGGATTGTACCCGGGAACCCACTCTATCATACTCTGGGTATGGGCCCGTGGGTTTCATGCAGGACACAGTGGTAGAGCCTCCTTTCACGCATGGCATGGGAGGATTGCAGGCTTTCTAAACTCTAAGAAAGCAAGAAGTCTGAGAATTAGATTTAGGGTTAGGATTGTGGTTAGGGTTAAGGATGAAGTTTAGTGTTAGGGTGAGGGCTTAGGGTTAGGGATTAGGGTTAGGGTTAAAGGTAACACTTAGTTTTAACGGTTACACTTTGGTTTAGGGTTGAGGTTTACGGTTAGGGTTAAGATGAGGGGTTAGGGTTTGGTACAGGGTTAGGTTCAGTGCTAGGTTTAGGGTTAAAGATTAGGATTAGGATTAGGATTAAAGGTTAGCGTGAGAGTTAACGCTTAGGGTTAAGGTTAAGAGTTAGGGTTTAGGGTTAGGGTTAGGGTTAGTTTTAGGGTTAGAGTTATGTGCTATGGTTTGTGTTAGAGGTTAGGGTTAGGTTTACTGGTCACGGTTAGGGTTACGTTTAGGGGGTAGCATTAGGGTTAGTGTTAGGGTTAAGGGATGGGATTAGGGATAAGTGTTGGGCTTAGGGTTAGGGTTTAGTGTTTGGGTTAGCATTAAGGATTAGGGTTACGGTCAGGGTTAAATGCTTGGGTGCGGGTAATGGTTAGGGTCAGGGTTAAGGTTCACGGATAGGGTTAGTGTTAAGGGTTACGGGTAGGTTTAGGGTTCAGGGTTAGAGTTAGCATTAGGGCTTAAGGTTAAGATTAGGCGGTAGGTTCGATTTAGGGTTAGATCTAGGCGTTAGGGTAAGGGCTAGCGTTAGGGTTAAGAGATAGGGTTAGGTTTAATGCTTAGGATTAGGGTTAGGGTTTGGGGTTAAAGTAAGTGTTAGGGGTTAGGTTTAAGGATCCAAGGTTAGGGTTATTTTTAGCTGTAGTGTTAGGGTTAGGGATAAGGGATCCCATTAGCATTAAGGGTCTTCCTTACTGTAGGGTTAAGGGTTAGGCTTAGAGTTAAAGGTTAAGGTTAGGGTCAGTGTTAAGATTTAGGGTGAGGGTTAACGGTTAGGGTAAAGGTTAAGCGTTAGGGTTAGGGATTAGTGATTAGGGTTTTTGGTTTGTGTTAGGGTTAGCGGTTAGGAGTTAGTGTTTTATGAAGGGGTATGGTTAGATTTAGGATTGGGGTTAGAGTTAGGGTGAGGTATAGGGGTTAGGTTTAGGGTTTAGTTTTAGGGTAAAAGGATAGGATTAGGGTTACGGGGTGGGCTTAGGTTTAGGGTTAAAGTTTACTGCTATGTTAGGGATAGGGTTCAGGTTTAGCTTTAGGGGTTCTGGTTAGGGTTAGTTGTTAGGTTAGTGTCAGGGTTAGGTCTAGTCGTGAGGGTAAGGTTTAGGGTTAGCTTTAAGAGCTAGGTTTAGGTTTAATGGTTAGGATTAGGATTAGGGTTAAGGGTTAGGGTAAGGCTTAGGGGTTAGGGTGAAGGGTGAAGTGTTAGGGCTTTTGTTAGGCATAGCGTTGGGGTTAGAAGTAAGGTTTCCTGTCAGTGTTAGGGTTGTAGGCAGCGTTACGGTTAGGCTTAGTGGTTGAGAATTAGTGTTAGGGATTAGGTGTTACAGTTATGACTAGGAGATAGGGTTAGAATTATGGGATAGAGGATGTTCTCAGGGAATGGGTTATGCATTAACGTTAGGATAAGAGGTTAATGTTAGGCTCACGGTGAGGTTTACGTGTTAAGGGGAGAAATAGGAACAGGGTTAGGTACCATGTTCAGGGTTAGGGTTATCTGTTAAAGGTATCATTTATGCTTAGCGCACGGGCCCTGTCCTCATTAAGCTGGGGGGGGGTTAGGGGGCTGGGATTCTCACCGGGAACCCACTGTATCGGATTCTGGGTATGGGCCCGTGGGTTTCATGCAGGACACAGTGGTAGAGCTTCCTTTCACACATGGCATGGGAGGATTGCAGGCTTTCTAAACTCTAAGAAAGCAAGAAGTCTGAGAATTAGATTTAGGGTTAGGATTATGGTTAGTGTTCAGGATGAAGTGTAGTGTTATGGTGAGGGGATAGGGTTACAGATTAGGGTTACGGTTTAAGGTTACTGTTAGGTTTAACGGTTACAGTTCGTATTGGGGTTTAGGTTTGCGGATAGGGTTAAGATGAGGGGTTAGGGTTTGGTACAGGGTTAGGGTTGTGTTAGGCTTAGGGTTGAAGATTAGGATTAGGGTTAGGATTAAAGGTTAGCATGAGAGTTAACGGTTAAGGTTAAGGGTTAGGGTTAGGGTTTAGGTTTAGGGTTAAGAGTTAGGGTTATTTTTAGGGTTAGAGTTATGTGTTAGGGTGTGTGTTAGAGATTAGGGTTAGGTTTATTGTTCACGGTTAGGGTTACGTTTAGGGGTTAGCATTAGGGTTAGGGATTAAGTTTAGGGTAAGTGTTTAGAGTTAGTGTTGGGCTTTAGGCTCGGGGCTTAGGTTCAGGGTCAGGGGTTAGGGTTGGTGGTAGGGCTTAGATTTAGCGGTCAGTTTAAGGGCACAGGACCTGGTTAATCTACAGTGAGAGGGGTGTGGTCGGAGTCACCACGAAAGCACAACGTCATTCCCTGGGCCTTGGGACAAAACCTACATGCAGGACTCAGGCGGAGCCTCATCTCACACATGGCATGGCTGTCTTATAGGCTTGCTTCACTCTGGGAATGGAAGTAGTGTGAGAATTAGGGTTAGGTTTTGGGTTAGGGGTTTCGAGTTAAGAGTTAGGTTTCGAGTCAGGGTCAGGTGCTAGGGATTAGTGGTTAGGGTTAGAGTTAGTGTTAGGGGTTAGGTGTTAAGTCTGGGTTAGGGGGCCAGGGTTAGGTTTAGGGTTGGGGTTAGCGTTAGGGTTAGGGGTTAGGGTTAAGGGTTAGGCTTAGGGTTAGGGTTCAGGGTTAGGGTTATGGTTTAGGGTTAGAGTCAGGGTTAAGTGTTAGGGTGAGGCTTAACAGCTAGGGTTAGGGTTAGGGGGTTAGGGATAAGGTTAGGGTTAAGGGTTAGGTTTATGGTTCAGGGTTAAGGTTAGGATTAGGGGTTAGGGTTAGTGTTAACTGTAGGTCAGTGTAGGCGTTAGATCTCTAGGCATTAGCGTATAGGTTAGGGTTAGGATTAATTAGGGTTATGTTTAATGGTTAGGATTGGGATTAGCGTTAAGGGTTAGGGTTAAGCTTTAGGGGTTATGACTAAGGATCAATGGTTAGGGTTATTTTTAGGCGTAGGGTTAGGGTAAGGGTTTTAGGGTTAGTGTTAGTGTTGTTGGTAGGGTTAAGGTTAGGGTTGGCGTTTCAGAATTAGGGATTAGGTGTTATGGTTATGGCTAGGAGTTAGGGTTAGAATTACGGTATAGGGCTTGTTCTCAGGGTGTCATACATTATCGTTAAGATAAGGGGTTAAGTTAGGGTTAGGGTGAGGTTTACGTGTTAAGGTGAGCAGTAGGATCAGGGTTAGGTGTTATGTTCTGGGTTAGGGTTATGGGTGTGGGGTAGGGTTTATGCTTAGGTCCCGGGCCCTGTATGCACTAGGAGGCGAAGTTAGGGGTCTGTGATGGTCTCTGGGAACCCACTCTATCGTACGCAGTGTATGGGCCTCTGGGTTTCATGCAGGACACTGTGGCAGAGTGGGCTTTCATGCGTGGCTTAGTAGGATTGTAGGCTTTCAAAACTCTGAGAAAGCAAGAAGTCTGAGAATTAGATTTAGGGTTAGGATTACTGTACGGTTTAGCGATGAAGATTAGTGATAGGGTGAGGCTTAGGGTTAGGGGTTAGGGTTAGGGTTAGGGTTGTTGGTAGGGTGAAGGTTAGGGTTGGCATTTTAGAATTAGGGATGAGGTGTTACGGTTATGGCTCGGGGTTAGGATTAGAATTATGGGATAGGACTTCTTCTCAGGGTGTTATGCATTAAGGTTAAGATAAGGGGATAAGTTAGGGTTACGGGGAGGTTTATGTTTTAAGGTGAGCAATAGGATCAGGGTCAGGTGCTATGTTCAGGGTGAGGGTTATCTGTTAGGGGTAGTGTTTATACTTAGCGTACAGGCCCTGTCTGCACTGGGCGGGGGGCTGGGGTTAGGGGGATGGGATTGTCCCCGGGAACCCACTCTATCATACGCTAGGTATGGGCTCCTGGTTTCATGCAAGAGAGAGCTGCAGAGCCCCCTTTTACTCATGGCATGAGAGGATTTTAGGCTTTCTAAACTCTAAGAAAGCAAGAAGTCCGAGAATTAGATTTAGGGGTAGGATTATGATAATGTTTAGGGTTAGGGTTTGTGTTAAGGTGGGGTCTTAGGGTTAGGGGTTAGGGTTAGAGGTTAGTGTTAGGTTTAACAGTTACAGTTAGGTTTATGGTTAAGTTTCAGGGATAGGGTTAAGGTTTGGGTTTAGCGTTTGGCACAGGGTTAGGCTTCAGTGTTAGCTTTATGGTTAAAGATTAGGATTAGGGTTAGTGTGAGGGTTAATGGTAAGGGTCAAGATTAAGGGTTAGGGTTGGGGTTAGGGTTAGGTTTAGGGTTAGGGCTTAGGGTTAAGGGATAGGATTAGGGTTAAGTGTTGGGCTTATTGTTAGGGTTAAAGTTTAGTGTTAGGGTTAATGTTTAGTGTTATGGTCCAGTTTAAGTGTTAGGGTGAGGGTTAACAGTTAGGATTAGGCTTAGGGGTTAGGGATATAGTGAAGGTTCAGTGTTAGGGTTAGGTTTAGGGTTCAGGGTTAGGGTTAGCTTTAGGGGTTATGGTTAGGGTTAGGTGTTAGGTTAGTGTCAGGGTAAGGTCTAGTCGTGAGGGTAAGGTTTAGGGTTAGCTTTAAGAGCTAGGGTTAGGTTTAATGGTTAGGATTAGGATTAGGGTTAAGGGTTAGGGTAATGCTTAGGGGTTAGGGTGAAGGGTGAAGGGTTAGGGCTTTTGTTAGGCATAGCGTTGGGGTTAGAAGTAAGGGTTCCTGTCAGTGTTAGGGTTGTAGGCAGCGTTACGGTTAGGCTTAGCGGTTGAGAATTAGGGTTATGGATTAGGTGTTACAGTGATGACTAGGAGATAGGGTTAGAATTATGGGATAGGGGATGTTCTCAGGGAATGGGTTATGCATTAACGTTACGATAAGAGGTTAAAGTTAGGCTCACGGTGAGGTTTACGTGTTAAGGGGAGAAATATGAACAGGGTTAGGTGCCATGTTCAGGGTTAGGGTTATCTGTTAAAGGTATCATTTATGCTTAGCGCACGGGCCCTGTCGGCATTAAGCTGGGGGGAGGTTAGGGGGCTGGGATTGTCACCGGGAACCCACTGTATCGGACTCTGGGTATGGGCCCGTGGGTTTCATGCAGGACACAGTGGTAGAGCCTCCTTTCACACATGGCATGGGAGGATTGCAGGCTTTCTAAACTCTAAGAAAGCAAGAAGTCTGAGAATTAGATTTAGGGTTAGGATTACTGTACGGTTTAGGGATGAAGATTAGTGATAGGGTGAGACTTAGGGTTAGGGGTTAGGGTTAGGGTTAGGGTTGTTGGTAGGGTGAAGGTTAGGGTTGGCATTTTAGAATTAGGGATGAGGTGTTACGGTTATGGCTACGGGTTAGGATTAGAATTATGGGATAGGACTTCTTCTCAGGGTGATATGCATTAAGGTTATGATAGGGGATAAGTTAGGGTTACGGGGAGGTTTATGTTTTAAGGTGAGCAATAGGATCAGGGTCAGGTGCTATGTTCATGGTGAGGGTTATCTGTTAGGGGTAGTGTTTATACTTAGCGTACAGGCCCTGTCTGCACTGGGCGGGGGCCTGGGGTTAGGGGGATGAAATTTTCCCTGGGAACTCACTCTATCATACGCTAGGTATGGGCTCCTGGTTTCATGCAAGAGAGAGCTGCAGAGCCCCCTTTTACTCATGGCATGGGAGGATTTTAGGCTTTCTAAACTCTAAGAAAGCAAGAAGTCCGAGAATTAGATTTAGGGGTAGGATTATGATAATGTTTAGGGTTACCGTTAGGGTTAGGGTTAAGGGTTAGGCTTAGGGTTAGGATTCAGGTTTAGAGTTAAGGTTTAGGGTTAGGGTCAGGGTTAAGGGTTAGGGTGAGGGTTAACAGGTACGGTTAGGGTTAAGGTGTTAGGGATAGGGTTAGGGTTAAGGGTTAGGTTTATGGTTCATGTTTAAGGTTAGCATTAGGGATTAGGGTTAGTGTTAACTGTAGGTTCTGTTGGGGTTGGATCTCTAGGCATTATGGCAAAGGTTAGGGTTAGGGTTAAGAGTCAGGGTTATGTTTAATGGTTAGGATTGGGATTAGGGTTAAGTGTTAGGGTAAGGCTTAGGGGTTAGGGTGAAGGGTGAAGGGCTAGGGCTTTTGTTAGGCATAGCGTTGGGGTTAGAAGTAAGGGTTACTGTCCGTGTTAGGGTTGTAGGTAGGGTTACGGTTGGGGTTAGCAGTTTAGAATTACGGTTAGGGGTCAGGTGCTACAGTTATCACTAGGAGATAGGGTTAGAATTATGGGATAGGGAATGTTCTGGGGGAATAGGTTATGCATTAACATTAGAATAAGAGGTTAAAGTTAGGCTCACGGTCAGGTGTACGTGTTAAGGGGAGAAATAGGAACAGGGTTAGGTGTTATGTTCAGGGTTAGGGTTATCTGTTAAAGGTATTGTTTATGCCTAGCGCACGGGCCCTGTCTGCGTTAGCCAGGGGGAGTTTAGGGGGCTGGCATTGTCACCGGGAACCCACTGTATCAGACTCTGGGTATGGGCCCGTGGGTTTCATGCCGGACACATTGGTAGAGCTTCCTTTCACACATGGCATGGGAGGATTGCAGGCTTTCTAAACTCTAAGAAAGCAAGAAGTCTCAGAATTAAATTTAGAGTTAGGATTATCGTTAGGGTTCAGGATGAAGTGTAGTGTTACGCTGAGGGCTTAGGGTTACAGATTAGGGTTAGGGTTTAAGGTTACTGTTAGGTTTAACGGTTACAGTTCGTTTAGGGTTGAGGTTTGCGGATAGGGTTAAGATGAGGGATTAGTGTTTGGTACAGGGTTAGGGTTAAATGTTAGGTTTAGGGTTCAAGATTAGGATTAGGGTTAGGATTAAAGGTTAGCATGAGAGTTAATGGTTAAGGTTAAGGGTTAGGGTTAGGGTTTAGGTTTAGGGTTAAGGGTTAGGGTTAGTTTTAGGGTTAGAGTTATGTGTTAGGGTTTGTGTTAGAGGTTAGGGTTAGGTTTACTGTTCATGGTTGGGGTTACGTTTAGGGGTTAGCATTAGGGTTAGGGATTAGGTTAAGGGTAAGTGTTTAGAGTTAGTGTTGGGCTTTAGGCTCGGGGCTTAGGTTCAGGGTCAGGGGTTAGGGTTGGTGGTAGGGCTTAGATTTAGCGGTCAGTTTAAGGGCACAGGACCTGGTTAATCTACAGTGAGAGGGGTGTGGTCGGAGTCACCACGAAAGCACAACGTCATTCCCTGGGCCTTGGGACAAAACCTACATGCAGGACTCAGGCGGAGCCTCATCTCACACATGGCATGGCTGTCTTATAGGCTTGCTTCACTCTGGGAATGGAAGTAGTGTGAGAATTAGGGTTAGGTTTTGGGTTAGGGGTTTCGAGTTAAGAGTTAGGTTTCGAGTCAGGGTCAGGTGCTAGGGATTAGTGGTTAGGGTTAGAGTTAGTGTTAGGGGTTAGGTGTTAAGTCTGGGTTAGGGGGCCAGGGTTAGGTTTAGGGTTGGGGTTAGCGTTAGGGTTAGGGGTTAGGGTTAAGGGTTAGGCTTAGGGTTAGGGTTCAGGGTTAGGGTTATGGTTTAGGGTTAGAGTCAGAGTTAAGTGTTAGGGTGAGGCTTAACAGCTAGGGTTAGGGTTAGGGGGTTAGGGATAAGGTTAGGGTTAAGGGTTAGGTTTATGGTTCAGGGTTAAGGTTAGGATTAGGGGTTAGGGTTAGTGTTAACTGTAGGTCAGTGTTGGTGTTAGATCTCTAGGCATTAGCGTATAGGTTAGGGTTAGGATTAATTAGGGTTATGTTTAATGGTTAGGATTGGGATTAGCGTTAAGGGTTAGGGTTAAGCTTTAGGGGTTATGACTAAGGATCAATGGTTAGGGTTATTTTTAGGCGTAGGGTTAGGGTAAGGGTTTTAGGGTTAGTGTTAGTGTTGTTGGTAGGGTTAAGGTTAGGGTTGGCGTTTCAGAATTAGGGATTAGGTGTTATGGTTATGGCTAGGAGTTAGGGTTAGAATTACGGTATAGGGCTTGTTCTCAGGGTGTCATGCATTATCGTTAAGATAAGGGGTTAAGTTAGGGTTAGGGTGAGGTTTACGTGTTAAGGTGAGCAGTAGGATCAGGGTTAGGTGTTATGTTCTGGGTTAGGGTTATGGGTGTGGGGTAGGGTTTATGCTTAGGGCCCGGGCCCTGTATGCACTAGGAGGCGAAGTTAGGGGTCTGTGATGGTCTCTGGGAACCCACTCTATCGTACGCAGTGTATGGGCCTCTGGGTTTCATGCAGGACACTGTGGCAGAGCGGGCTTTCATGCGTGGCTTAGTAGGATTGTAGGCTTTCAAAACTCTGAGAAAGCAAGAAGTCTGAGAATTAGATTTAGGGTTAGGATTACTGTACGGTTTAGCGATGAAGATTAGTGATAGGGTGAGGCTTAGGGTTAGGGGTTAGGGTTAGGGTTAGGGTTGTTGGTAGGGTGAAGGTTAGGGTTGGCATTTTAGAATTAGGGATGAGGTGTTATGGTTATGGCTCGGGGTTAGGATTAGAATTATGGGATAGGACTTCTTCTCAGGGTGTTATGCATTAAGGTTAAGATAAGGGGATAAGTTAGGGTTACGGGGAGGTTTATGTTTTAAGGTGAGCAATAGGATCAGGGTCAGGTGCTATGTTCAGGGTGAGGGTTATCTGTTAGGGGTAGTGTTTATACTTAGCGTACAGGCCCTGTCTGCACTGGGCGGGGGGCTGGGGTTAGGGGGATGGGATTGTCCCCGGGAACCCACTCTATCATACGCTAGGTATGGGCTCCTGGTTTCATGCAAGAGAGAGCTGCAGAGCCCCCTTTTACTCATGGCATGAGAGGATTTTAGGCTTTCTAAACTCTAAGAAAGCAAGAAGTCCGAGAATTAGATTTAGGGGTAGGATTATGATAATGTTTAGGGTTAGGGTTTGTGTTAAGGTGGGGTCTTAGGGTTAGGGGTTAGGGTTAGAGGTTAGTGTTAGGTTTAACAGTTACAGTTAGGTTTATGGTTAAGTTTCAGGGATAGGGTTAAGGTTTGGGTTTAGCGTTTGGCACAGGGTTAGGCTTCAGTGTTAGCTTTATGGTTAAAGATTAGGATTAGGGTTAGTGTGAGGGTTAATGGTAAGGGTCAAGATTAAGGGTTAGGGTTGGGGTTAGGGTTAGGTTTAGGGTTAGGGCTTAGGGTTAAGGGATAGGATTAGGGTTAAGTGTTGGGCTTATTGTTAGGGTTAAAGTTTAGTGTTAGGGTTAATGTTTAGTGTTATGGTCCAGTTTAAGTGTTAGGGTGAGGGTTAACAGTTAGGATTAGGCTTAGGGGTTAGGGATATAGTGAAGGTTCAGTGTTAGGGTTAGGTATAGGGTTCAGGGTTAGGGTTAGCTTTAGGGGTTATGGTTAGGGTTAGGTGTTAGGTAAGTGTCAGGGTTAGGTCTAGTCGTGAGGGTAAGGTTTAGGGTTAGCTTTAAGAGCTAGGGTTAGGTTTAATGGTTAGGATTAGGATTAGGGTTAAGGGTTAGGGTAATGCTTAGGGGTTAGGGTGAAGGGTGAAGGGTTAGGGCTTTTGTTAGGCATAGCGTTGGGGTTAGAAGTAAGGGTTCCTGTCAGTGTTAGGGTTGTAGGCAGCGTTACGGTTAGGCTTAGCGGTTGAGAATTAGGGTTAGGGATTAGGTGTTACAGTGATGACTAGGAGATAGGGTTAGAATTATGGGATAGGGGATGTTCTCAGGGAATGGGTTATGCATTAACGTTACGATAAGAGGTTAAAGTTAGGCTCACGGTGAGGTTTACGTGTTAAGGGGAGAAATATGAACAGGGTTAGGTGCCATGTTCAGGGTTAGGGTTATCTGTTAAAGGTATCATTTATGCTTAGCGCACGGGCCCTGTCGGCGTTAAGCTGGGGGGAGGTTAGGGGGCTGGGATTGTCACCGGGAACCCACTGTATCGGACTCTGGGTATGGGCCCGTGGGTTTCATGCAGGACACAGTGGTAGAGCCTCCTTTCACACATGGCATGGGAGGATTGCAGGCTTTCTAAACTCTAAGAAAGCAAGAAGTCTGAGAATTAGATTTAGGGTTAGGATTACTGTACGGTTTAGGGATGAAGATTAGTGATAGGGTGAGACTTAGGGTTAGGGGTTAGGGTTAGGGTTAGGGTTGTTGGTAGGGTGAAGGTTAGGGTTGGCATTTTAGAATTAGGGATGAGGTGTTACGGTTATGGCTACGGGTTAGGATTAGAATTATGGGATAGGACTTCTTCTCAGGGTGTTATGCATTAAGGTTAAGATACGGGATAAGTTAGGGTTACGGGGAGGTTTATGTTTTAAGGTGAGCAATAGGATCAGGGTCAGGTGCTATGTTCATGGTGAGGGTTATCTGTTAGGGGTAGTGTTTATACTTAGCGTACAGGCCCTGTCTGCACTGGGCGGGGGCCTGGGGTTAGGGGGATGAAATTTTCCCCAGGAACCCACTCTATCATACGCTAGGTATGGGCTCCTGGTTTCATGCAAGAGAGAGCTGCAGAGCCCCCTTTTACTCATGGCATGGGAGGATTTTAGGC
Source organism: Eulemur rufifrons (assembly GCF_041146395.1). NCBI lineage: Eukaryota > Metazoa > Chordata > Mammalia > Primates > Lemuridae > Eulemur > Eulemur rufifrons. The sequence continues at coordinate 1,905,224 of NW_027182816.1, forward strand.
TTTCTAAACTCTAAGAAAGCAAGAAGTCCGAGAATTAGATTTAGGGGTAGGATTATGATAATGTTTAGGGTTACCGTTAGGGTTAGGGTTAAGGGTTAGGCTTAGGGTTAGGATTCAGGTTTAGAGTTAAGGTTTAGGGTTAGGGTTAGGTTTAAGGGTTAGGGTGAGGGTTAACAGGTACGGTTAGGGTTAGGGTGTTAGGGTTAGGGTTAGGGTTAAGGGTTAGGTTTATGGTTCATGTTTAAGGTTAGCATTAGGGATTAGGGTTAGTGTTAACTGTAGGTCCTGTTGGGGTTGGATCTCTAGGCATTATGGCAAAGGTTAGGGTTAGGGTTAAGAGTCAGGGTTATGTTTAATGGTTAGGATTGGGATTAGGGTTAAGTGTTAGGGTAAGGCTTAGGGGTTAGGGTGAAGGGTGAAGGGTTAGGGCTTTTGTTAGGCATAGCGTTGGGGTTAGAAGTAAGGGCTACTGTCAGTGTTAGGGTTGTAGGTAGGGTTACGGTTGGGGTTAGCAGTTTAGAATTACGGTTAGGGGTCAGGTGCTACAGTTATCACTAGGAGATAGGGTTAGAATTATGGGATAGGGAATGTTCTGGGGGAATAGGTTATGCATTAACATTAGAATAAGAGGTTAAAGTTAGGCTCACGGTCAGGTGTACGTGTTAAGGGGAGAAATAGGAACAGGGTTAGGTGTTATGTTCAGGGTTAGGGTTATCTGTTAAAGGTATTGTTTATGCCTAGCGCACGGGCCCTGTCTGCGTTAGCCAGGGGGAGTTTAGGGGGCTGGCATTGTCACCGGGAACCCACTGTATCAGACTCTGGGTATGGGCCCGTGGGTTTCATGCCGGACACATTGGTAGAGCTTCCTTTCACACATGGCATGGGAGGATTGCAGGCATTCTAAACTCTAAGAAAGCAAGAAGTCTCAGAGTTAAATTTAGAGTTAGGATTATCGTTAGGGTTCAGGATGAAGTGTAGTGTTACGGTGAGGGCTTAGGGTTACGGATTAGGGTTAGGGTTTAAGGTTACTGTTAGGTTTAACGGTTACAGTTCGTTTAGGGTTGAGGTTTGCGGATAGGGTTAAGATGAGGGATTAGTGTTTGGTATAGGGTTAGGGTTAAATGTTAGGTTTAGGGTTCAAGATTAGGATTAGGGTTAGGATTAAAGGTTAGCATGAGAGTTAACGGTTAAGGTTAAGGGTTAGGGTTAGGGTTTAGGTTTAGGGTTAAGGGTTAGGGTTAGTTTTAGGGTTAGAGTTATGTGTTAGGGTTTGTGTTAGAGGTTAGGGTTAGGTTTACTGTTCATGGTTGGGGTTACGTTTAGGGGTTAGCATTAGGGTTAGGGATTAGGTTAAAGATAAGTGTTTAGAGTTAGTGTTGGGCTTTAGGCTCCGGGATTAAGTTCAGGGTAAAGGTTTAGGGTTGGTGGTAGGGCTTAGATTTAGCGGTCAGTTTAAGGGCACAGGACCTGGTTAATCTACGGTGAGAGGGGTGTGGTCGGAGTCATCACGAAAGCACAACATCATTCCCTGGGCCCTGGGACAAGACCTACATGCAGGACTCAGGTGGAGCCTCATCTCACACATGGCATGGCTATATTGTAGGCTTGCTTCACTCGGGAATGGAAGTAGTGTGAGAATTAGGGTTAGGGTTGGGGTTAGGGGTTTCGAGTTAGGGGTTAGTTTCGAGTCAGGGTCAGGTGCTAGGGATTAGTGGTTAGGGTTAGAGTTAGTGTTAGGGGTTAGGTGTTAAGTGTGGGTTTGGGGGCCAGGGTTAGGTTTAGGGTTGGGGTTAGTGTTAGCTGTAGCTGTCAGGGTTAAGGGATAGGGTTAGGGTTAAGGGTTAGGCTTAGGGTTAGGGTTCAGGGTTAGGGTTAAGGTTTAGGGTTAGAGTCAGGGTTAAGGGTTAGGGTGAGGCTTAACAGTTAGGGTTAGGGTTAGGGGGTTGGGATAGGGTTAGCGTTAAGGGTTAGGTTTATGGTTCAGGTTTAAAGTTAGCATTAGGTGTTAGGGTTAGTGTTAACTGTAGGTGAGTGTTGGGGTTAGATCTCTAGGCATTAGGGTAAAGGTTACGGTTAGCGTTAAGAGTTAGGGTTATGTTTAATGGTTAGGATTGGGATTAGCGTTAAGGGTTAGGGTTAAAGTTTAGGGGTTATGACTAAGGATCAATGCTTAGGGTTATTTTTAGGCGTAGGGTTAGGGTAAGGGTTTAGGGTTAGTGTTAGAGTTGTTGGTAGGGTTAAGGTTAGGGTTGGCGTTTCAGAATTAGGGATTAGGTGTTATGGTTATGGCTAGGAGTTAGGGTTAGAATTACGGTATAGGGCTTGTTCTCAGGGTGTCATGCATTATCGTTAAGATAAGGGGTTAAAGTTAGGGTTACAGTGAGGTTTACGTGTTAAGGTGAGCAGTAGGATCAGGGATAGTTGTTATGTTCTGGGTTAGGGTTATGGGTGAGGGTTAGGGTTTATGCTTAGGTCACAGGCCCTGTATGCACTAGAAGGCGAAATTAGGGGTCTGTGATGGTCGCTGGGAACCCACTCTATCGTACGCAGTGTATGGGCCTCTCGGTTTCATGCAGGACACTGTGGTAGAGCCGGCTTTCATGCATGGCTTAATAGGATTGTAGGCTTTCAAAACTCTGAGAAAGCAAGAAGTCTGAGAATTATATTTAGGGTTAGGATTACGGTACGGTTTAGGGATGAAGACTAGTGATAGGGTGAGGGCTTAGGGTTAGGGGTTTGGGTTAGGGTTAGGGTTTTTTGGTAGGGTGAAAGCTAGGGTTGGCATTTTAGAAATAGGGATGAGGTGTTACGGTTATGACCAGGTGATAGGATTAGAATTATGGGATAAGGCTTCTTCTCAGGGTGTTATGCATTAAGGTTAAGATAAGGGGATAAGTTAGGGTTACGGGGAGATTTATGTTTTCAGGTGAGCAATAGCATCAGGGTTAGGTGTTATGTTCAGGGTGAGGGTTATCAGTTAGGGGTATTGATTATACTTAGGGCACGGGCCCTGTATGCACTTGGCGGCGGGCGGGGATTATAGCGATGGGATTGTCCCCAGGAACCCACTCTATCATACGCTGGGTATGGGCTCCTGGGTTTCATGCAGGACACAGTGGCAGAGTCCCCTTTTACTCATGGCATGGGAGGATTGTAGGCTTTCTTAACTCTGAGAAAGCAAGAACTCTGAGAATTAGATTTAGGGGTACGATTATGGTAATGTTTAGGGATCAAGATTCGTGTTAGGGTGGCGTCTTAGGGTTAGGGGTTAGGGTTAAAGGTTAATGTTAGTTTTAACAGTTACAGTTAGGTTTACGGTTCAGTTTGAGGGTTAGGGTTTATGTTTGGGTCTAGTGTTTGACACAGGATTAGGCTTCAGTGTTAGCTTTATGGTTAAAGATTAGGATTAGAGTCACGGTTAAGGTTTAGTGTGATGGTTAATGGTAAGGGTCAATATTATGGGTTAGGGTGGGGTTAGAGTTAGGAATAAGGCTTCATGTAACCTTTAGGGTTAGAGTTAATTGTTGTGGTTACGGGTAGAGCTTAGGGTTAGGTTTAGGATTCATGGTTAGGGTTATGTTTAGCGGTTAGTGTTAGGGTTAGTGGTCAGGTTTAAGGTAAGATTTTAGAGTTAGTGTTCGGCGTTACAGTCTGAGCTTATGTTTACAGTTAGGGGTTAGTGTTAGTGTTAGGGCTGAGATTTATCTGTTAGTATAAGGGCACAGGACTTGTTTAATCTATGGTGAGAAGGGTGTGGACAGGTCGCTGTGACACCACACCATCGTACTCTTTGTATTTGGCCCAGACCTACATGTGGGACACAGGCAGAGCCTCATCTCAGGAATGGCATGGCTGTATTGTAGGTTTGCTTAAGGCTGAGAATGGAAGAGGTGTGAGAATTAGGGTTAAGTTTAGGGTTACGGGTTTGGGGTTAGGGGTTTAGGGTTAGAGGGAGGGTTAGGGGTTAGGGATTAGTAGTTAGGGTTACTGTTAGCATTAAAGGTTAGGTCTTAGGGTTGGGATAGGAGCTAGGGTTAGGTTTAGGGTTGGGTTCAGTGTTAGGTTTAGGGTTAGGGGTTAGGGTTAGGCTTAGGGTTAAGGGATAGGATTCGGGTTAAGTGTTGGGCTTAGGGTTAGGGTTTAGTGTTAGGGTTATCGTTAAAGATTAGGGTTAGGGTCAGGGTTAAATGTTTGGGTGCGGGTAATGGTTAGGGTCAGGGTTAAGGGTTACGGATAGGGTTAGTGTTAAGGGTTACGGGTAGGTTTAGGGTTCAGGGTTAGAGTTAGCATTAGGGCTTAAGGTTAGGATTAGGTTGTAGGTTAGATTTAGGGTTAGATCTAGGCGTTAGGGTAAGGGCTAGGGTTAGGATTAAGAGATAGGGTTAGGTTTAATGCTTAGGATTAGGGTTAGGGTTTGGCGTTAAAGTAAGTGTTAGGGGTTAGGTTTAAGGATCAAAGGTTAGGGTTATTTTTAGCCGTAGTGTTAGGTTTAGGGTTAAGGGATAAGGTTAGCGTTAAGGGTTTCCCTTACTGTTAGGGTTAAGGGTTAGGCTTAGAGTTAAAGGTTAATGTTAGGGTCAGTGTTAAGGGTTAGGGTGAGGGTTAATGGTTAGGGTAAAGCTTAAGCCTTAGGGTTAAGGGTTAGCAATTAGGGTTTATGATTAGTGTTAGGGTTAGGGTTTAGGAGTTAGTGTTTTATGAAGAGGTATGGTTAGAGTTAGGTTTGGGGTTAGTATTAGGGTTAGGTTTAGGGGTTAGTTTTAGGGTAAAAGGATAGGATTAGGGTTAAGGGTTGGGCTCAGGTTTAGGGTTAAAGTTTAGTGTTAGGGTTAATGTTTAGTGTTATGGTCCAGTTTAAGTGTTAGGGTGAGGGTTAACGGTTAGGATTAGGCTTAGAGGTTGGGGATATAGTGAGGGTTCAGAGTTAGGGTTAGGTTTAGGATTCAGGGTTAGGGTTAGCTTTAGGGGTTATGGTTAGGGTTAGATGTTAGGTTAGTGTCAGGGTTAGGTCTAGTCGTGAGGGTAAGGTTTAGGGTTAGCTTTAAGAGCTACGGTTAGGTTTAATGGTTAGGATTAGGATTAGGGTTAAGGGTTAGGGTAACGCTTACGGGTTAGGGTGAAGGGTGAAGGGTTATGGCTTTTGTTAGGCATAGCGTTGGGGTTAGAAGTAAGGGTTACTGTCAGTGTTATGGTTGTAGTTAGGGTTACGGTTAGGGTTAGCAGTTTAGAATTAGGGTTAGGGATCAGGTTTTACAGTTATGACTAGGAGATAGGGTTAGAATTATGGGATAGGGGTTGTTCTCAGGGAATGGGTTATGCATGAACGTTACGATAAGAGGTTACTGTTAGGCTCACAGTGAGGTTTACGTGTTAAGGGGAGAAATAGGAACAGGGTTAGGTGTTATGTTCAGGGTTAGGGTTACCTGTTAAAGGTATTGTTTATGCTTAGCGCATGGGCCCTGTCTGCATTAGGCGGTGTGGAAGGTTAGGGGGCTGGGATTGTCACCAGGAACCCACTGTATCGTACTCTGGATATGGGCCCGTGGGTTTCATACAGGACACAGTGGTAGAGCCTCCTTTAACGCATGGCATGGGAGGATTGCAGGCTTTCTAAACTCTAAGAAAGCAAGACGTCTGAGAATTAGATTTAGGTTTAGGATTATGGTTAGGGTTAAGGATGAAGTTTAGTGTTAGGGTGAGGGCTTAGGGTTAGGGATTAGGGTTAGGATTAAAGGTTATTCTTAGGTTTAACGGTTACAGTTCGGTTTATGGTTGAGGTTTACTGTTAGGGTTAAGATGAGGGGTTAGTGTTTGGTACAGGGTTAGGGTTAAGTGTTAGGTTTAGGGTTGAAGATTAGGATTAGTGTTAGGATTAAAGGTTAGCGTGAGAGTTAACGGTTAGGGTTAAGGTTAAGAGTTACGGTAGGGTTTAGGTTTAGGGTTAAGTGTTAGGGTAAGTTTTAGGGTTAGAGTTATGTGTTAGGTTTTGTGTTAGAGGTTAGGGTTAGGTTTACTGTTCACGGTTAGGGTTACGTTTAGGGGTTAGCATTAGGGTTAGGGATTAGGTTTAGGGTAAGGGTTTAGTGTTAGTGTTGGGCTTTAGGCTCCGGGCTTAGGTTCAGGGTCAGTCGTTAGGGTTGGTGGTAGAGCTCAGATTTAGCGGTCAGTTTAAGGGCACAGGACTTGGTTAATCTAAGGTGAGAAGGGTGCGGTCAGAGTCACCATGAAAGCACAACATCATTCCCTGGGCCTTGGGACAAAACTTACATGCAGAACTCAGGTGGAGCCTCATCTCACACATGGCATGTCTGTATTGTAGGCTTGCTTCACTCTGGGAATGGAAGTAGTGTGAGAATTAGGGTTAGGTTTTCGGTTAGGGGTTTTGAGTTAGGGGTTAAGTTTTGAGTCAGGGTTAGGTGCTAGTGGTTAGGGGTAGAGTTAGTGTTACGGGTTCGGTGTTAATTCTGGGTTAGGGGGCCAGGGTTAGGTTTAGGGTTGGGGTTAGTGTTATGGTTAGCGGTTAAGGTTAATGGATAGGGTTAGTGTTAAGGGTTAGGCTTAGGGTTAGGGTTCAGGGTTAGGGTTCAGGTTTAGGGTTAGGGTCAGGGTTAAGGGTTAGGGTGAGGGTTAATCATTAGGGGGTTAGGGTTAAGGATTAGGTTTATTGTTCAGGTTTAAGGTTATAATTAGTGGTTTGTGTTACTTGTAACTGTAGGTCAGTGTTGGGGTTAGAGCTCTAGGCATTAATGTAAAGGTTAGAGTTAGGGTTCAGAGTTAGGGTTATGTTTAATTGTTAGGATTGGGATTAGGGTTAAGGGTTAGGGTTAAGGTTAGGGGTTATGACTAAGGATCAACGGTTAGGGTTATTTTTAGGCATAGGGTTAGGGTAAGGGGTTAGGGTTAGTGTTAGTGTTGTTGGTAGGGTTAAGGTTAGGGTTGGCGTTTCAGAATTAGAGATTAGGTGTTATGGTTATGGCTAGGAGTTAGGGTTAGAATTACAGTACAGGGCTTGTTCTCAGGGTGTCATGCATTAACGTTACGATATGGGGTTAAAGTTAGGGTTACGGTGAGGTTTACGTGTTAAGGTGAGCAGTAGTATCAGGGTTAGGTGTTTTGTTCTGGGTTAGGGTTATGGGTGAGGGCTAGTGTTTATGCTTAGGGCATGGGCCCTGTATGCCCTAGGAATCGAAGTTAGGGGTCTGTTGTGGTCGCTGGGAACCCACTCTATCGTACGCTGTGTATGGGCCTCTGGGTTTCTTGCAGGACACTGTGGCAGAGCCGGCTTTCATGCATGGCTTAGTAGGATTGTAGGCTTTCAAAACTCTGAGAAAGCAAGAAGTCTGAGAATTAGATTTAGGGTTAGGATTACGGTACGGTTTAGTGATGAAGATTAGTGATAGGGTGAGGGCTTAGGGTTAGAGGTTAGGGTTAGGGTTAGGGTTGTTGGTAGGGTGAAGGTAGGGTTGGCATTTTAGAATTAGGGATGAGGTGTTATGGTTATGGCTGGGGATTAGGATTGGAATTATGGGATGGAGCTTCTTCTCAGGGTGTTATACATTAACGTTAAGATAAGGGGATAAGTTAGGGTTACGGGGAGGTTTATGTTTTAAGGTGAGCAATAGCATCAGGGTCAGGTGTTATATTCAGGGTGAGGGTTATCTGTTAGGGGTAGTGTTTATACTTAGCGTACGGGCCCTGTCTGCACTGGGCGGGGGGCGGGGGTTAGGGGGATGGGATTGTGCCCGGGAACGCACTGTATCGTACGCTGGGTATGGGCTCCTGGGTTTCATGCAGGACACAGTGGCAGAGCCCCCTTTTACTCATGGCATGGGAGGATTGTAAGCTTTCTAAACTCTGAGATAGCAAGAAGTCTGAGAATTAGATTTAGGGGTAAGATTATGGTAATGTTTAGCGAGGAAGATTAGTGTTAGGGTGGGCTCTTAGGGTTAGGGGTTAGGGTTAAAGGTTCGTGTTATTTTTAACAGTTACAGTTACGTTTTCGGTTAAGTTTCAGGGTTAGGGTTAGGGTTAAGGTTTGGTTTTATCGTTTGTCACAGGGTTAGGCTTCAGTGTTAGCTTTATGGTTAAAGATTAGGATTAGGGTTAGGGTTAAGTGTTAGTGTGAGGGTTAATGGTAAGGGTCAAGATTAAGTGTTAGGGTTGGGCTTAGGGTTAGGAATAAGGCTTCGTGTAACGTTTAGGTTTAGAGTTAAGTGTTATGGTTATGGCTAGAGGTTAGGGTTAGGTTTAGGGTTCATGGTTAGGGTTACATTTAGGGGTTCGGGTTATGGGTTAAGTTTAGGGTGAGTGTTTAGTGTTACTGTTGGGCGTTAGGATAAGGGCCGAGGTTTAGGGTTAGGATTTAGGTTTAGTATTAGGGCTTAGATTTAGTGGTTAGTTTAAGGGCACATGCTCTGTTTAATCTATGGTGGGAAGGGTGCAGACTGGGTCGCCTCAACACCACACCATCGTACCTTGGGCCCAGACCTACATGCAGGACTCAGGCAGAGCCTCTTCTCACTCGTGGCATGGCTCTGTTGTAGGCTTGGTCAACTCTGAGAACGAAGGAAGTGTGAGAATTAGGGTTATGGTTAGGGTTATGTGTTTGGGGTTAGAGGTTTAGGTTTGAGTGAAGTTTAGTGGTTAGGAATTAGAAGTTAGGATTAGTGTGTCAGGGGTTAGGTGTTAGGTTTTTGTAAGGGGCTAGCGTTAGATTTAGGTTTAGGGTTAATGTTCAGGTGGGTTAGGGGTCAGCGTTAGGGTTAGGCTTACAAGATAGGATTAAGGTAAAGGGTGAAGGCTTAAGATTAGCAGTAAGGGTTAAGGTTAGGGTTAAGGGTTAGGGTTTCGTTCCAAGTTAAGGGTGAGAGTGAGGGTTAACAGTTACGATTAGGGTAATGGTTTAGGGATAGTAATAGGTTTAAGGGATAGGGTTAGGGTTAGGTTTAGGGTTCGGGGTTAGGGTTAGCATTAGCGGTTAGAGTTAGGGTTAGGGGTTAGGGTTACAGTTAGGGTTAGGTCTAGGCATTATGGTAATGGTTCGTGTTAGGGTTAAGAATTAGGGTTAGGTTTAATTGTTAGGATTATGATCAGGGTAATGGTTAGGGTTAGGGTTAGCGGTTAGAGTTAGGGTTAGTGTTAGGGTTGTTTGTAGGGTGAAGGTAATGTTTAGCAGTTTAGAATTAAGTTTAGGGATTAGGTGTTACGGTTATGCTAGGAGTTAGGCTTAGAATTAAGGGATAGGGTTTGTTCTTAGGGTAAGTGTTATGCAATAACATTAGGATAGGGGTTAAAGTTAGGGTTACAGTGAGGTTTACGTGTTAAGGTGAACAATAACATCAGGGTTAGGTGTTATGTTCAGGGTTAGGGTTATGGGTGAGGTGCAGGGTTTTTGCTTAGGGCATGGGCCCTGTCAGCACTAGCAGGGGGAGTTAGGGGGCTGTGATTGTCCCTGGGAACCCACTCTATTGTACACAGAGTATGGGCTCCTGGGTTTCATGCAGGACACTGTGGCAGAGCCAGCTTTCACGCATGGCTTTGGAGAATTGTAGGCTTTTAAAACTCTGAGATAGCAAGAAGTCTGAGAATTAGATTTAGGGTTAGGATTATGGTTAGGGTTAGGGATGAAGATTAGTCAGGGAGAGGGCTTAGGGTTAGGGCTTAAGCTTCGAGTGAGGATTAGGGGTTAGGGAGTAGGTGTTGGGTTTAGTGATAGGGTTAGGGCTTAGGGGTTAGGGTTGGGTTAGGGGCTAGGGTTAGATTTAGAGTGGGGTTAGGGTTAGCGTTAGGGGTTAGGGTTAGGGTTAAGGGATAGGATAAGGGTTAAGCGTTAAGGCTTAGGGTTAGCGTTAAGTGTTATGTTTAGTTTTAAAGGTTAGGGTTACAGTTCGAGTTAAGTGTTAGTGTGGGGTTAACGGTTAGGGCTAGGGTTATGGGTTAAGGATAGAGTTAGGTTTAAGTCTTAGGATTAGGGTTCAGTGTTAGGGTTAGCATTAGGGATTAGCGTTAGGGTTAGGGGTTACGTTTACTCTTAGGGTTAGGTCTAGGCATTAGGGTACGTGTTAGTGTTAGGCTTAAGAGTTAGGGTTAGGTTTAATTGTTAGGATTAGGATCAGGGTTAAGGGTTAGGGTTAAGTGTCAAGTGTTACGGTTATTTTTAGGTGTACGGTTAGGGTTAGCAGTTAGGGTTAGGGTTAGTTTGTAGAGATAAGGTAATGTTTAGCAGTTTTGAATTAGCCTTAGGGATTAGGTGTTACAATTGTGGCTAGGAGTTAGGGTTAGAATTAAGGGATAGGGGTTGTTCTTAGGGTAAGTCTTATGCATTAACGTTAGGATAACGGGTTCAAGTTAGAGTTATGGTGAGGTTGATGTGTTAAGGTGAGCAATAGTATCAGGGTGAGCTGTGATGTTCAGGGTTAGGGTTATGGGTGAGGGGTAGTGTTTATGCTTATATCACGAGCCCTCTCTGCTCTAGGAGGGGGCTTAGAGGGCTAGGATAGATGCCGGAAGCCACTCTATCATACGCTGGGTATGGCCCCTTGGTTTCATGCCGGACACAGTGGCCGAGCCTCCTTCTACACATGGCATGGGAGGATTGTAGGCTTTGTAAACTCTGAGAAAGCAAGAAGTCTGAGAATTAAATTTAGGGCTAGGATTAGGGTTAGGGTTAGCAATATAGGTTACTGTTATGGTGAGGGCTTAGGGTTAGGGGTTTCGGTTAGGGTCAGGGTTAAAGGTTAGTGTTAGGTTTAACAGTTACAGTTAGGTTTAGGGTTACGCTTTAAGGTTTAAGCTTAGGGTTAAGATTAGGGTTTAGGTTTTGGTACAGGGTAAGGGTTAAGTGCTAGGTTTAGGCTTAAAGATTAGGATTAGGGTTAGGGTTAAGGTTTAGTGTGAGGGTTAACGGTTAGGGTTAAGGTTAAGTGTTAGGTTTATGGGTTAGGGTTAGGGTTAAGTGTTCATGTTAGGTTTAGGGTTAGAGTTAAGTGTTATGGTTAGGGTTAGGGGTTTGGGTTAGGTTTAGGGTTCATGGTTAAGGTTACATTTAGGGGTTAGGTTTAGGGTAAGCGTTTAGTGTTAGTGTTGGGCATTAGGGTGAGGGCTTAGGTTTAGGGTTAGGGGTTAGGGTCAGTGTTTGGGCTTTGATTTGGCGGTTAGTTTAAGGGTACAGGACCTGTGTAATCTATGGTGAGTAGGGTGCAGAATGTTTACATGCGACACCACACCATCGGATCCTGGGCCTTTGGCCCAGACCTACTTGCAGGACTCATGCGGAAACTCTACTCACGCATTGCATGGTTGTATTTTAGCCTTGGTTAACTCTGAGAATGGAAGTAGTGTGAGAAATAGGGTTATGGTTAGGGTTAAGGGTTTGGTGTTAGGGGTTAGGGTTCAAGTGAGGTTTAGTGGTTAGGGACTAGGATTTAGGGTTAGTGTTAGGGTTAGGGGTTAGTTTTGCGTTAGGGGCTAGGGTTAGATTTATGGTTGGGGTTAGTGTTAGGGTTAGGATTAGGCATCAGGGTTAGTATTAGGGTTAAAGGATAGTATTGGAGTTAAGTGTTAAGGCTTAGGGTTTGTGTTAAGTGTTAGGGTTGGGGTTTAGGCTTAGGGTTACGGTTTGAGTTAAGCTCTAGGGTGAGGGTTAAAGATTAGGCTTAGGATTATTGGTTAGGGATAGAGTTATGTTTAAGGGTTAGGGATAGGGTTAGGTTTAGGGTTCAGTGTTAGGGTTAGCATTAGGGGTTAGGGTTAGGGTTAGGGGTTAGGCGTAGTGATGTATTAAGGGCTATGGTTAGAATTAGGATTGGGGTTAGTGTTAGGTTTAGGGTTAGGGGTTAGGTTTAGGGTTAAGGGATAGGATTATGGTTAAGGGTTGAGCGTAGGTTTAGGGTTAAGATTTAGTGTTAGGGTCTGGTTTAAGGGTTAGGGTGAGTGTTAACGGTTAGGGTTAGGGTTGGGGTTAGGGGTTAGGGATATAGTTAGTATTAAGTGTTAGGGTTAGGTTTAGGGTTCAGGGTTAGGGTTAGCTTTAGGGGTTATGATTAGGGTTAGGTGTTAGGTTAGTGTCAGGGTTAGGTCTAGGCGTCAGGGTAAGGTTTAGGGTTAGGGTTAAGAGCTAAGGTTGGGTTTAGTGGTTAGGATTAGGATTAGGGTTAGGAGTTAGGGTAAAGGGTCAAGGGTTAGCATTATTTTTAGCCATAGCTTTGGCGTTAGGAGTAAGGATTAGGTTCAGTGTTAGGGTAACAGTAGGTTACCGTAACAGTAACTACGTAGGGTAACAGTTAGTGTTAGTGGTTTAGAATTAGGGTTATGGATTAGTTGTCACAGTTATGACTAGGAGATAGGGTTAGAATTATGGGATAGGGGTTAATCTCAGGGTAAGTGTTATGCATTAACGTTAGGATAAGAGGTTAAAGTTCAGGTTACGGTGAGGTTTACATTCTAAGGTGAGCAATAGAATCAGGGTTAAATGTTATTTTCAGGGTTAGAGTTTTGTGTGAGGTGTAGAGTTTATGCTTAGGGCACGGGCCTTGTCTGCATTAGGCGGGGGGGGGGTTAGGGGGCTGGGATTGTCACCAGGAACCCACTCTATCGTACTCTGGCCATGGGCCCCAGCGGTTCATTCAGGACACAGTGGAAGAGCCTCCTTTCACGCATGGCATGGGAGGATTGTAGGCTTTCTAAACTCTAAGAAAGCAAGAAGACTGAGAATTAGATTTAGGGTTAGGGTTAGGGTTCGGATTAAGGATCAAGGTTAGTGTTAGGGTGAAGGCTTAGAGTTAGGGGTTATGGGTAGCGTTACAGGTTACTCTTAGTTTTAACCGTTACAGTTAGGTTCAGGGTTAAGGTTTATGGTTAGGTTTAAGGTTAGAGTTTAGGGTTTGGTACAGGATTAGGGTTAAATATTAGGTTTAGGGTTAAAGATTACGATTAAGGTTAGGTTTAAAGGTTAGTGTGAGGGTTAACAGTCAGGGTTAAAGTTAAGAGTTAGGGTTAGGGTTAGTGTTAGGATTAAGGGTTCATGTTAGGTTTAGGGTTAGAGTTAAGTGCTATGGTTAGCGCTCGAGGTTAGGGTTAGGTTTAGGGTTCACAGTTAGGGTTACGTTTAGAGGTTAGCATTAGGGTTAGGGATTAGCTTTAGGGTAAGAGTTTAGAGTTAGTGTTGGGCTTTAGGCTCAGGGCTTAGGTTTAGGGTCAGAGGTTAGGGTTGATGTTAGGGCTTAGATTTAGTGGTTAGTTTAAGGGCACAGGACCTGTTTATTCTACAGTGAGAGGGGTTAGGGTTAGGGTTAGGGTTGTCGTAGGGGTTAAGGTTAGATTTAACCTTGGGGTTAGTGTTAGGGTTAGGATTAGGGGGTTAGTGTTAGGGTTAGGGGTTAAAAACACCTACAGCCAGCCCTAACCCGATTTCTGACACTTCTTCCATTCTCAGAGTTAACCAAGCCTACAATACGGCCATGTAATGCGTGAGAAGAGGCTCCACCTGAGTCCTGTATGTAGGTCTTGGCCCAAGGCCCAGCGTACGGTGGTGTTGTGTCGCAGCGACCCTGTGCACCACTCTCACCATAGATTAAACAGGTCCTGTGCCCTTAAACTAACCGCTAAATCTCAGCCCTAACACTAATCCTAACCCCTAACCCTAAAAGTTATCCTTAACCCTAACTGTTAACACTCAAACTAACCCTTAACTCTAACCCTTGTCATGATCTTTAACCCTAACCCTAACACTTAACCCTAACCCTGTACCAAACCATAACCCCTAAGCTTAACCCTAACCCTAAACCTAAACCCTAAGTCTAACTGTAACTGTTAAACCTAACAGTAACTTTTAACCCTAAAACTAACCGTATCCCCTTACCCGAAGCCCTCACCCTAAGATTAAACTTCATCCCTAACCATAACAATAATCCTAACCTTAAATCTAATTCTCAGACTTCTTACTTTCTTAGAGATTGGAAAGCTTACAATCCTCATTTACCATGCGTGAAATCAGGCTCTGCCAGAGTGTCCTACAAGAAACCCATGGGCCCATACCCTGCATACGATAGAGTGGGTTTCTGGTGACAATCGCATCCCCCTCAGTCCCACTCCTAGGGAAGACAGGGCCCATACCCTAAGCAAAACCCTACCCCTCACTCATAATTCTAACCCTGATCCTATTGCTCACCTTAACACATAAACCTCACCGTAAACCTAACTTTAACCACTTATCCTAACGTTAATGCATAACACTTATGCTAAGAACAACCCCTATCACTTAATTCTAACCCTAACTCCTAGCCATAACAGTAACCCCTAATCCCTAACCCTAATTCTAACCACTAAACATTACCTTAACCCTACAAACAACCCTAATACTAACCCTAACCTTAAACGCTAACCCTAACCTTATCCCTAAACATAACCTTAAAAGTTTACCCTAAACCCTAACCCTATCCCCTAACCCTAAGCCTAACCCTTAATTCTGATCCTAATCCTAACAATTAAACCTAACCCTAACCCTTAACCCTAACACTAACCCTTACCTTAATGCCGAGACCTAATCTTAGCAGTAAAGCTACCTCTAACCCTAACCCTAGACCTTAAACCTAACACTATCCCTAACTTATGACCCTAACCCTAACTGTTAACCCTCACCCTAACCCTTAACTCGGACCGTAACCCTAACCCTTAACCCTAACCCTATCCCTTAATGCTAACCCTAAGCCTTAACCCTTAACCCTAATCCTATCCCTTAACCCTAAACCCTAACCCCTAACCCTAACCCTACCCCAACGCTAAATCTATCCCTAGTCCCTAACCCAACCCTAACCGTTAACCCCTAATGCTAACATTAACCCTAACCCCTAATCCCTAACACCTAACCCTCACGCGAACACTAACCCCTAACCCCAAACACCTAACCCTAATCATAACCATAATTCTCACACTTCCTCCATTCTCAGAGTTAGCCAAGCCTACAATAAAACCATGCCATGCGTGAGAAGAGGCTCTACCTGAGACCTGCATGTAGGTCTGGGCCCAAGGCCTCGGGTACGATGGTGTGGTGTGGCGATGACCCATTCTGCACACTTCTCACCATAGATCACACAGGTCCTGTGCCCTTAAAATAACCTCTAAATCTAAGCCCTAACGCTAACTCTAACACTAACCCTTAACCCTAAACTTAAGCCCTGACCCTAACGCCCAACACTAACATTAAACCCTTACCCTAATCCTTACCCATAACCCTAATGCCTAAACGTAACCCTAACGATGAACCCTAAACCTAACCCTAACCCCAAACCCTAACCATAACACTTAACTCTAACCCTAAACCTAACACGAACACTTAAACCTAAACTTAACCACTAACCCTAACACTTAACCTTAACCCTAACCGTTAACTCTCACACTAACCCTTAAACCTAACCCTAATCGTAATCTTTAACCCTAAACCTAACAGTTAACCCTTACCCTGTACCAAAACCTAACCCCTAACCTTAACCTTAACCCTAACACTTGACCCTAAAGCTAACTGTAACCATTAAACCTAACACTAACCTTTAACCCTGACCGTAACTCTAACCCCTAACCCTAAGCCCTCACCCTAATGCTAAACTTTATCCTTAACACTAACCATAATCCTATCCCTAAATCTAATTCTCAGACTTCTTGCTTTCTCAGAGTTTAGAAAGCCTACAATCCTCCCATGCCATGCGTGAAAAGAGGCTCTGCCACTGTGTCCTGCATGAAACCCAGGGACCCATACCCAGTGTACGATAGAGAAAGTTCTCGGCCACAATCCTAGACCCCTAATCCTCCCGCCGAGTGCAGACAGGGCCCGTGCCCTAAGCATAAAAAGTACGCCTAACATATAACCCTAACCTTGAACGTAACACCTAACCCTGATCCTACTGCTCACCTTATCATGTAGACCACACTGTAACCCTAACTTTAACCGCATCTCCTAAAGTTAATGCATAACACTTACACTGAGAACAACGCCTATCCCATAATTCTAACCCTAAATCTTAGCCATAACCATAAAACCTAATCCCTAACCCTAATTCTAAACTGCTAACCCTAACCTTAACACTACCAACAACCCTAACACTAACCCTAACCCTAACCCTCACCCCTAATCCTACCCTATGCCTAAAAGTAACCCTAACTCCTAACCCTTATCCCAAACCAAAACCCCTGTCCCTAACCATAAGACTTCAGTCTCACCCTTATACCCTAACCCTAATACGAATCCTTAAGCCTAACCCCCAATCCTAACAATTAACCTTAACCCTAACTGTTAACGCTCACCCTAACCCTTAAATCAGACCAAAACCCTAACACTTAACCCTAACCCTAATCCCTAATGCTAACCCTAAGCCTTAACCCTTTACCCTAATCCTATCCCTTAAGCCTAACCCTAACCCTAATTCCTAACCCTAACCATAATCCCTAACCCTAACCCTAACACTAACCCTAACTCTGAATCTAACCCTAGCCCCTAAACCAACACTAACCCCTAACCCCTAACCCTAACACTAACACTAACTCCTAATTTCTAACCCCTGAACCACACTCGAACCCTAACCCCTAACCCCAAACAGTTAACCATAACCATAACCCTAATTCTCACACTTCCTCCATTTTCAGAGTTCACCAAGCCTACAATAGAGCCATGCCATGAGTGAGAAGAGGCTCCGCCTGAGTCCTGCATGTAGGTCTGGGCCCAAGGCCCAGGTACGATGGTGTGGTGTCAAGGGGACCAATTCTGCACCCTTCTCACCATAGATTAAACAGGTCCTGTGCCCTTAAACTAACCGCTAAATCTAAGCCCTAACACTAAACCTAAACGCTAACCCTAAACCTAAGCCCTTATCCTAATGCCCAACACTAACACCAAACACTCACCCTAAACCTAACCCATAACCCTAACCCCTAAACGTAACCCTAACCATGCACCCTATATCTAACCCTAACCCCTAACCCTAACCATAACACTTAACTCTAACCCTAAACTAACATAAACCCTTAACACTAAACCTAATCCCTAACCCTCATGCTTAACCCTAACCGTTAATCCTCACACTTACCTTTAAACCTAACCCTAATTGTAATCTTTAACTCTAAACTTAACACTTAAACCTTAACCTGTACCAAAACCTATCCCCTAAACTGAACCCTAACACTAAACCTTAACGCTAAACCTAACTGTAACTGTTAAACCTAACACTAACCTTTAACTCTGACCCTAACCCTAAGGCATCACCTTAACACTAAACTTCATCCCTAATTCTAACCATAATCCTAACCCTAAATCTAATTCTCAGACTTTTTCTTTCTCAGAGTTTAGAAAGCCTATAATCCTCCCATGCCATGTGTGAAAGGAGGCCCTGCCACTGTGTCCAGCATGAAACCCAGGGGCCAATACCCAGCATACGATAGAGTGATTTCCCGGCGAATATGCTAGCCCCCTAACCTCTCCGCCTAGTGCAGACAAGGCACGTGCCCTAAGCATAAACCCAACCCCTAACCAATAACCCTAACCATAACTGTTAACTCTCACCCTAACATTTAACCCTGACACTAACCCTAACCTCTAAACCTATCCCTAAACCTTTACCCAAAGCCTAAGCCTTAACTCTAACACTATCATTTAACCCTAGCCCTAACCCCTAAGTGTTACACTAACCATGAACCCTAAGCCTAACCGTAACCCCTAACACTAACCATAACACTTAACTGTAACCCTACACCTAACAAGACCCCTTAACCCTAACACTAACCCCTAACCCTAGCCCTTAAACTTAACCCTAAACTTTTACCCTCACACTAACCTTTAACACTAACCATAATGCTAATCTTTAACCCTAAACCTAACACTTAACTCTTACCCTGTACGAAACCCTAACCCCTGACCTTAACCCTGACAATAAACCTTAACCCTAAACCTAACTTTAACCGTTAAAACTAACACTAACCTTAACCCTAACTCTATCCCTAACCCTTAACCCTAAGCCCTCACCCTAACACTAATCATCATCCCTAATCCTAACCATAATCCTAACCCTAAATCTTAATCTCAGACGTCTTCCTCTCTCAGAGTTTAAAAAGCCCTCACCCTAAAATTTAACCCTAAACCTAACTGTAACTGTTTAAACTAACACTAATCTTTAACCATAACCCTAACCCTTAACCTGAACCCTAAGCCAAACTCTTAACCCTAATCCTATCCCTTAACCCTAACTCTAATCCCTAACTCGAATGCTAACACTAACCCCAACCCTAAACCTAACCCTAGCCCCTAACCCAACCCTCACCCCAACCCCTAACCCTAACACTAACCCTAACCCCTAATGCCTAACCCCTAACCCTCATTTGAACACTCTCTCCTAAACCCAAATCCCTAACCCTAACCATAACCCTAATTCTCACACTTCCATTCTAAGAGTTAACCAAGCCTATAATACAACCATGCCATGCATGAGAACAGGCTCCCCCTGATTCCTGCATGTAGGTCTGAGCCCAAGGCCTAGGGTACAATGCTGTGGTGTCTCAGCGACCCATTCCACACCCTTCTCACCATAGATTAAACAGGTCCTCTGACCTTAAACTAATCGCTAAATCTAAGTCCTAACACTAACACTAATCCCTACCCTAAACAGAAACCCTGACCCAAACTCCCTTCACTAACACTATACCCTTACACCAAACCTAACCCCTAAACCTAACCCCTAAACATAACCCTAACCATGAACCCTAAACCTGAACCTAAACCCTAACACTTAAGTGTAACCCTAAACCTAACACGAACCCCTAATCCTAACCCTAAACCCTAACCCTAACCCTTCACCTTAACCCTAACCGTTAACCCTCAGCTAACCCTTAAACCTAACAGTAATCCTAATCTGTACCCCTAAACGGAACACTTAACCCTAACCCTGTACCAAACCCTAATCCCTAACACTAAGCCCTCTCCCTAACACTAAACTTCATCCCTAACCCTAACCGTAATCCTAACCCTAAATCTAATTCTCAGACTTCTTGCTTTCTCAGAGTTTAGAAAGCCTACAATCCTCCCATGCCATGCATGAAAGGAGGCTCTGCCACTGTGCCCTGCATGAAACCCAGAGGCCCATACCCAGCATACGATAGAGTGGGTTCCTGGTGACAATCCCAGCCTCCGAACCCCCCCCCTCACCTAGTGAAGACAGGGCCTGTGCCCTAAGCATAAACACTGCCCCTAACCCATAACCATAACCCTGAACATAAAACCTAACCCTGATCCTATTGCTCACCTTAACATGTAAAGCTCACCGTAACACTAACTTTAACCGCTTACCCTAACTTTAAGCATAAAACTGACCCTGAGACCAACCCCTATGCCTAATTCTAACCCTAACTCCTTACCATAACCATTACACCTAATCCCTAACCCTAATTCTAAACTGCTAAACCTAACCTTAAGCCTACAAAAAACCTTAACGGTAACACTAACCCTAACACCTAATCCTAACCCTGTGCCTGAAAATAAACCTAACCCTTAACCTTTAACCCTAATGCTAACCCATAACCCTAACCATAACACTTTACTCTAACCCCAAATCTAACACGAACGCTTAACACTAGCCCTAAACCCTAACCCTAACCCTTAAACACAAACCTAACCGTTAACACTCACACTAACCGTCAACCCTAATCCGAATTCTAATCTTTAACCCTAAACCTAACACTTAACCCTAACCCTGTACCAAACCCTAACCCCTAACCATAACCCTCACCCTAAAACGTAACCCTAAACCTAACTGTAACCGTTAAACCTAACTCTAACATTTAACCTTTACTCTACCCATAATCCGTAGCCCTAATCCCTCACCCTAGCACTAACCTCATTCCTAACCCTAACTATAATCCTAACCCTAAATCTAATTATCAAACTTCTTGCTTTCTCAGCGTTAGAAAGCCTACAATCCTCCCATGCCATGAATAAAAGGAGGCTCTACCACTGTGTCCTGCCGGAAACCCCAGTGCCCATACTCAGCATACACTAGAGTGGGTTCCCGATGACAATCGCAACCCCAAACCCCTCCCCCCCTGCCTAGTGCAGACAGGGCCCGAGTCGTAAGCATAAACCCTACCCCTCACCCCTAACCATAACCCTGAACATAACACCTGACCCTGATCCCATTGCTCACCTTAAAATGTAAATCTCACCATAACCCTAAATTTAACCCCTTATCATAACGTTAATGCATAACACTTACCCTGAGAACAACTCCTATCTCTGAATTCTAACCCTAACTCCAAGCCATAACCATAACACCTAATCCCTAATGCGAATTCTAAACCGCTAACCCTAACCTTAAACCTACCATCAAACCAAACATTACCCTAGCCCCTAACTTTAAAACTATGCCTAAAAATAACCCTAACACTTCACCCTTAATCCTAACCCCTAATTCTAACCCTAACCCTACCCCTAAGACCCTAACCATAACCCTAACTGTTAACCCTCACCCTAACACGTAACCCTGACCTTAACCCTAAACCTTAACACTAACCCTTAACCCTAACCCTAAGCCAAACCCTTAACCATAATCCTATCCTTTAACCCTAAACGCTAACCCTAATATTAACCCCAACCCTAAACCTAACCCTAGCACCCTAACCCAAACCCAACAACTAACCCCTATCCCTAACACTAACCCTAACTCCTAATCCCTAGGACCTAACCCTGACTCGAACCATAATCCCAAACTCCAAACCCCTAACCCAAACCCTAACCCTGATTCTCACACTACTTCCATTCTCAGAGTGAAGCAAGCCTACAATACAGCTATACTATGCGTGAGATGAGGCTCCACCTGAGTCCTGCATGTAGGTCCTTTCCCAAGGATCAGGGAACGATTTTGTGCTTTCGTGGAGACTCCGACAGCACCCTTCTCACCGTAGATAAAACAGGTCCTGTGCCCTTAAACTAACAGCTAAATCTCAGCCCTAACACTAACACTAACCCCTAACCGTAAACATAAGCTCCGACCGTAACGCTGAACACGAACTCTAAAACCTTACCCTAAACCTAAGCCCTAACCCTAACACTAACCCCTAAACATAACACTAACCATGAACCCTAAACCTAACCCTAACCATAACACTTAACGCTAACCCTAAAGCCTACACGAAGACTTATTCCTAACACTAACAAAAACCCTAGCCCTTAGTCTTGATCCTTACCATTAACCCTCACACTAGCCCTTAACCCTAACCCTAATCCTAATCTTTAACCCTAAAGCTAAAACTTAAGCCTAACACAGTACCAAATGCTAAACCTTAACCTTAACCCTAACCCTAAAACATAACCATAAACCTGACTGTAACTGTTAAACCTAACACTAACCATTAACCCTAACCACTGACCTTAAGAACGCACCCTAACACTAACCTTCATCCCTAAACATTACCATAAACCTACCCCTAAATCTAATTCTCAGACTTCTTGCTTTCTCAGAGTTTAGAAAGCCTACAATTCTCCCATGTCATGAGTAAAAGGAGGCTCTGCCACTGTGTCCTGCAAGAAACCGGGGGGCCCATAACTAGTGCATGATAGAGCGGGTTCCCAGTGGAAATCCTAGTCCCTAACCCCCCCCTCCTGGTGAAGACAGGGCCCGTGCGCTAAGCAAAAAAACTATCCCTAACAGATAACCCTAATTCCAAACATAAAACCTAACCCTGATCCTGTTACTCACCTTAAAACATAAACCTAACCATAACCCTAATTTATCCCCTTATCCCATAATTCTAAACCTAACCCCTAGCCATAACCATAACACCTCATCCATATTCTAAAGTGCCAACCCTAAACTTCAACCTACCATCAACCCTAACCCTAACCCTAACCCCTAACCCTAAGCCCTCACCCTAACACTAATCTTCATCCCTAAACCGTGCCGTAATCCTAACCCTAAGTCTAATTCTCAGACTTCTTGCTTTATCAGAGTTTTGAAAGCCAACAATCCTACTAAGCCATGCATGAAAGCCCGCTCTGCCACAGTGTCCTGCAGGAAACCAGAGGCCCATACACTGCATACGATAGAGTAGGTTACCAGCGACCATCACAGGCCCCTATCTTTGCCTCCTAGTGCATACAGGGCCCGTGCCCTAAGCATAAACCCTACCCCTCACCCATAAGCCTAACCCAGAACATAACACCTAAGCCTGATCATACTGCTCACCTTAAGAGGTAAAGCTCACCATAACCCTAACTTTAACACCTTATATTAACGTTAATGCATGACACCCTGAGAACAAGCACTATACTGTAATTCTAACGCTAACACCTAGGCATAACCATAACACCTGATCCCTAATTCTGAAACGCCAACCCTAACCTTAACCCTACCAACAACACTAACACTAACCCTAAGCCCTTACCCTAAACCTACGCATAAAAATAACCCTAACCGTTGATCCTTAGTCATAACCCCTAACCTTAACCCTAACCCTTAACCCTAATCCCAAGCCTAACCATTAAACATAACCCTAACACTTAACCCTAAACCTAACCTTTACCTTAATGCCTAGAGATCTAACCCTAACACTGACTTACAGTTAACACTAACCATAACCCCCTAATGTTAACCTTAAACCTGAACCATAAACCTAACCCTTAACCCTAATCCTAACCCTAACCCCCTCACCCTAACCCTAACTGTTAAACCTCACCCTAACCCTTAACCCTGACCCTAACCCTAAACCTGAACCCTAACCCTAAAGCTAACCCTTAACCCTAACCCTATCCCTTAACCCTAACGCCTAACCCTAACGCTAACTCCAAACCTAAACCTTACCCTGGCCCCCTAAACCAGACTTAACACCTAACCCGTAACACTAACTCTAACCCTAACCACTAATCCCTAGCACCTAACCCTGACTCCAAACCTAACCCCTAACTGGAAACCCCTAATCCCAACCCTAACCCTAATTCTCACACTACTTCCATTCCCAAGTGAAGCAAGCCTACAATACAGCCATGCCATGTGTGAGATGAGGCTCCGCCTGAGTCCTGCATGTAGGTCTTGTCCCAGGGCCCAGGGAATGATGTTGTGCTTTCGTGATGACTCCGACCGCACCCCTCTCACCGTAGATTAACCAGGTCCTGTGCCCTTAAACTGACCGATAAATCTAAGCCCTACCACCAACCCTAACCCCTGACCCTGAACCTAAGCCCCGAGCCTAAAGCCCAAAACTAACTCTAAACCCTTACCCTAAACCTAATCCTTAACCCTAATGCTAACCCCTAAACGTAACCCTAACCGTGGACAGTAAACCTAACCCTAACCTCTAACACAAACCCTAACACATAACTCGAACCCTAAAACTAACCCTAACCCTTAACCCTAAACCTAAACCCTAACCCTAACTCTTAACCTTAACCTAACCGTTAACTCTCACGCTAACCTTTAATCCTAACCCTAATCCTAATCTTCAACCCGAAACCTAACACTTAACCCTAACCCTGTACCTAATCCTAACCCTTTACCAAACCCTAACCCCTCATCTTAACCCTAACCGTAAACCTCAACCCTAAACCGAACTGTAACCGTTAAACCTAAGAGTAACCTTTAACCCTAACCCTAATCCCTAACCCTAAGTCCTCACCCTAACACTAAACTTCATCCTTAACCCTAACCAGAATCCTAACCCTAAATCTAATTCTCAGACTTCTTGCTTTCTTAGAGTTTAGAAAGCCTGCAATCCTCCCATGCCATGCGTGAAAGGAGGCTCTACCACTGTGTCCTGCATGAAACCCACGGGCCCATACCCAGAGTACGATACAGTGGGTTCCCGGTGACAATCCCAGCCCCCTAACCTCCCCCCACCCCCGCTTTAGGCAGACAGGGCCCGTGCACTAAGCATAAACAATACCTGTAACAGATATCCCTCACCCTGAACATAACACCTAACCCTGTTCCTATTTCTCCCCTTAACACGGAAACCTCACCGTGAGCCTAACTTTAACCTCTTATCCTAACGTTAGTGCATAACCCATTCCCTGAGAACAACCCCTATCCCATAATTCTAACCCTATCTCCTAGTCATCACTGTAACACCAAATCCCTAACCCTAATTCTAAACCGCTAACTCTAACCGTAACCCTGCCTACAACCCTAACACTGACAGTAACAGTTACTTCTAACCCCAACGCTATGCCTAACAAAAACCCTTAACCCTTCACCCTAACCACTAAGCCTTACCCTAACCCTTAACCCTAATCCTAATCCTATCCATTCAACCTAACCCTAGCTCTTAAAGCTAACCCTAAACCTTACCCTCACGACTAGACCTAACCCTGACACTAACCTAACACCTAACCCTAACCATAACCCCTACAGCTAACCTTAACCCTGAACCCTAAACCTAACCCTAACACTGAACCCTCACTATATCCCCAACCTCTAAGCCTAATCGTAACCGTTAACCCTCACCCTAACACTTAAACTGGACCATAACACTAAACATTAACCCTAACACTAAACTTTAACCCTAAACCTGAGCCCAACCCTTAACCCTAATCCTATCCTTTTACCCTAAACCTAACCCCGAAACCTAACCCTAACACTAACCCCAATCCTAATTCTAACCATACCCCTTCATAAAACACTAACTCCTAACCCTAACACTTACCAAAAACCCTAATCGCTAATCCCTAACACTAACACTTAACCTTTACCGAAACCGTTAACCCTCACCCTAAACCTTAACGCTGACCCTAACCTTAACCTTTAATCTAAGCCTCACCCTTAACCCTAACAGTAAGGAAAACCCTTACGCCAACCTTATCCCTTATCCCTAACCCTAACACTACAGCTAAAAATAACACTAACCTTTGATCCTTAAACCTAACCCCTAACACTTACTTTAACCCCAAACCCTAACCCTAATCCTAAGCATTAAACCTAACCCTATCTCTTAATCCTTACTCTAACGCCTAGATCTAACCCTAAATCTAACCTACCACCTAATCCTAACCTTAAGCCCTAATGCTAACTCTAACCCTGAACCCTAAACCTACCCGTAAACCCTTAACACTAACCCTATCCATAAACCTTAACCCTGACCCTAACCATTACCCGCACCCAAACATTTAACCCTGACCCTAACCCTAATCCTTAACGATAAACTTAACACTAAACCCCAACCCTAAGTCCAACACTTAACCCTAATCCTAACCCTAGACCCTAAGCCTAACCCTAACCCCTAACCCGAAACCTAAGCCTAACCCCAACCTGAACCCTTAATCTTGACCCTTACCCTTAACCCTCACACTAACCCTACTCCTAATCTTTAACCATGAAGCTAACACTGAAGCCTACCCCTGTGCCAAACGCTAAACCCAAACCTTAACCCTATCCCTGAGACTTAACCGTAAACCTAACTTTAACTGTTAAACCTAACACTAACCTTTAACCCCAACCCCTAACCTAAGACCCCACCCTGACACTAATCTTCATCCCTAAACATTACCAGAATCCTACCCCTAAATCTAATTATCAGAGTTCTTGCTTTCTCAGAGTTTAGAAAGCCTACAATCTTCCCATGCCATGAGTAAAAGGGGGCTCTGCCACTGTGTCTTGCATGAAACCCAGGAGCCCATACCCAGCGTACGATAGAGTGGTTCCCGGGGACAATCCCATCCCCCTAACCCCCGCCCCCCGCCCAGTGCAGACAGGGCCCGTACGCTAAGAATAAACACTACACCTAACAGATAACCCTCACCCTGACATAACACCTAACCCTGATGCTATTGCTCACCTTAAAACATAAACCTCCCCGTAACCCTAACTTAGCCCCTTAACTTAACGTGAATGCATAACACCTTGAGAAGAAGCCCTATCCCGTAATTCTAATCCTAAACCATAGTCATAACCGTAACACCTCATCCCTAATTCTAAAACGTCAACCCTAACCTTCACCCTACCAGCAACCCTAACCCTAACCCTAACCCCTAACCCTAAGCCCTCACCCTAACTACTACTATTCATCCCTAAACCGTGCCGTAATCCTAACCCGAAATCTAATTCTCAGACTTCTTGCTTTCTCAGAGTTTTGAAAGCCTACAATCCTACTAAGCCATGCATGAAAGCCGGCTCTGCCACAGTGTCCTGCATGAAACCCAGAGGCCCATACACTGCGTACGATAGAGTGGGTTCCCAGCGACCATCACAGACCCCTAACTTCACCTCCTAGTGCATACAGGGCCCGTGCCCTAAGGATAAACCCTACCCCTCACCCATAACCCTAACCCAGAACATAACACCTAAGACTGATCCTACTGCTCACCTTAAGAGGTAAAGCTCACCATAACCCTAACTTTAACCCCTTATCTTAACGTTAATGCATGACACCCTGAGAACAAGACCTATACCGTAAATCTAACCCTAACTCCTAGCCATAACCATAACACCTAATCCCTAATTCTGAAACGCCAACCCTAACCTTAACCCTACCAACAACACTAACACTAACCCTAACCCCTTACGCTAACCCTATGCCTAAAAATAACCCTAACCGTTGATCCTTAGTCATAACCCCTAACCTTAACCCTAACTCTTAACCCTAATCCCAATCCTAACCATTAAACATAACCGTAACTCTTAACCCTAACCCTGACCTTTACCCTAATGCCTAGAGATCTAACCCCCATGCTGACCTACAGTTAAGACTAACCCTAAGCCCCTAACGCTAACCTTAAACCTGAACCATACACCTCACCCTTAACCCTAAACCTATCCCTAACCCCCTAACCCTAACCCTAACTGTTAAACCTCACCCTAACCCTTAACCCTGACCCTAACCCTAAACCTGAACCCTAACCCTAAAGCTAACCCTTAACCCTAACCCTATCCCTTAACCCTAACGCCTAACCCTAACGCTAACTCCAAACCTAAACCTTACCCTGGCCCCCTAAACCAGACTTAACACGTAACCCGTAACACTAACTCTAACCCTAACCACTAATCCCTAGCACCTAACCCTGACTCCAAACCTAACCCCTAAGTTGAAACCCCTAACCCCAACCCTAACCCTAATTCTCACACTACTTCCATTCCCGAGTGAAGCAAGCCTACAATACAGCCATGCCATGTGTGAGATGAGGCTCCGCCTGAGTCCTGCATGTAGGTCTTGTCCCAGGGCCCAGGGAATGATGTTGTGCTTTCGTGATGACTCCGACCGCACCCCTCTCACCGTAGATTAACCAGGTCCTGTGCCCTTAAACTGACTGATAAATCTAAGCCCTACCACCAACCCTAACCCCTGACCCTGAACCTAAGCCCCGAGCCTAAAGCCCAACACTAACTCTACACCCTTACCCTATACCTAAACCTTAACCCTAATGCTAACCCCTAAACGTAACCCTAACCGTGGACAGTAAACCTAACCCTAACCTCTAACACAAACCCTAACACATAACTCGAACCCTAAAACTAACCCTAACCCTTAAACCTAAACCTAAACCCTAACCCTAACTCATAACCTTAACCCTAACCATTAACTCTCACGCTAACCTTTAATGGTAACCCTAATCCTAATCTTCAACCCGAAACCTAACACTTAACCCTAACCCTGTACCTAACCCTAACCCTATACCAAACCCTAACCCCTCATCTTAACCCTAACCGTAAACCTCAACCCTAAACCGAACTGTAACTGTTAAACCTAAGAGTAACCTTTAACCCTAACCCTAATCCCTAACCCTAAGCCCTCACCCTAACACTAAACTTCATCCTTAACCCTAACCAGAATCCTAACCCTAAATCTAATTCTCAGACTTCTTGCTTTCTTAGAGTTTAGAAAGCCTGCAATCCTCCCATGCCATGCGTGAAAGGAGGCTCTACCACTGTGTCCTGCATGAAATCCACGGGCCCATACCCAGAGTCCGATACAGTGGGATCCTGGTGACAATCCCAGTCCCCTAACCTCCCCCCACCCCCGCCTAAGGCAGACAGGGCCCGTGCACTAAGCATAAACAATACCTGTAACAGATATCCCTCACCCTGAACATAACACCTAACCCTGTTCCTATTTCTCCCCTTAACACGGAAACCTCACCGTGAGCCTAACTTTAATCTCTTATCCTAACGTTAGTGCATAACCCATTCCCTGAGAACAACCCCTATCCCATAATTCTAACCCTGTCTCCTAGTCATCACTGTAACACCTAATCCCTAACCCTAATTCTCAACCACTAACTCTAACCGTAACCCTGCCTACAACCCTAACACTGACAGTAACAGTTACTTCTAACCCCAACGCTATGCCTAACAAAAACCCTTAACCCTTCACCCTAACCCCTAAGCCTTACCCTAACCCTTAACCCTAATCCTAATCCTATCCATTCAACCTAACCCTAGCTCTTAAAGCTAAGCCTAAACCTTACCCTCACGACTAGACCTAACCCTGACACTAACCTAACACCTAACCCTAACCATAACCCCTACAGCTAACCCTAACCCTGAACCCTAAACCTAACCCTAACACTGAACCCTCACTATATCCCCAACCTGTAGGCCTAATCCTAACCGTTAACCCTCACCCTAACACTTAAACTGGACCATAACACTAAACATTAACCCTAACACTAAACTTTAACCCTAAACCTGAGCCCAACACTTAACCGTAATCCTATCCTTTTACCCTAAACCTAACCCCGAAACCTAACCCTAACACTAACCCCTATCCTAATTCTAACCATACCCCTTCATAAGACACTAACTCCTAACCTAACACTTACCAAAAACCTTAATCGCTAATCCCTAACACTAACGCTTAACCTTTACCGTAACCGTTAACCCTCACCCTAACCCTTAACACTGACCCTAACCTTAACCTTTAATCTAAGCATGACCCTTAACCCTAACAGTAAGGAAAACCTTCACGCCAACCTTATCCCTTATCCCTAACCCTAACACTACAGCTAAAAATAACACTAACCTTTGATCCTTAAACCTAACCCCTAACACTTGCTTTAACCCCAAACCCTAACCCTAATCCTAAGCATTAAACCTAACCCTATCTCTTAACCCTTACTCTAACGCCTAGATCTAACCCTAAATCTAACCTACCACCTAATCCTAAACTTAAGCCCTAATGCTAACTCTAACCCTGAACCCTAAACCTACCCGTAAACCCTTAACACTAACCCTATCCATAAACCTTAAATCTGACCCTAACCATTACCCGCACCCAAACATTTAACCCTGACCCTAACCCTAATCCTTAACGATAAACTTAACACTAAACCCCAACCCTAAGCCCAACACTTAACCCTAATCCTAACCCTTGACCCTAAGCCTAACCCTAACCCCTAACCCGAAACCTAAGCCTAACCCCAACCTGAACCCTTAATCTTGACCCTTACCCTTAACCCTCACACTAACCCTACTCCTAATCTTTAACCATGAAGCTAACACTGAAGCCTACCCCTGTGCCAAACGCTAAACCCAAACCTTAACCCTATCCCTGAGACTTAACCGTAAACCTAACTGTAACTGTTAAACCTAACACTAACCTTTAACCCCAACCCCTAACCCAAGACCCCACCCTGACACTAATCTTCATCCCTAAACATTACCAGAATCCTACCCCTAAATCTAATTCTCAGAGTTCTTGCTTTCTCAGAGTTTAGAAAGCCTACAATCCTCCCATGCCATGAGTAAAAGGGGGCTCTGCCACTGTGTCCTGCATGAAACCCAGGAGCCCATACCCAGCGTACGATAGAGTGGGTTCCCGGGGACAATCCCATCCCCCTAACCCCCGCCCCCCGCCCAGTGCAGACAGGGCCCGTACGCTAAGTATAAACACTACCCCTAACAGATAACTCTCACCCTGAACATAACACCTAACCCTGATCCTATTGCTCACATTAAAACATAAACCTCCCCGTAACCCTAACTTAGCCCCTTAACTTAATGTGAATGCATAAAACCTTGAGAAGAAGCCCTATCCCGTAATTCTAATCCTAAACCATAGTCATAACCGTAACACCTCATCCCTAATTCTAAAACGTCAACCCTAACCTTCACCCTACCAGCAAACCTAAACCTAACCCTAACCCCTAACCCTAAGCCCTCACCCTAACCACTAATCTTCATCCCTAAACCGTGCCGTAATCCTAACCCTAAATATAATTCTCAGACTTCTTGCTTTCTCAGAGTTTTGAAAGCCTACAATCCTACTAAGCCATGCATGAAAGCCCGCTCTGCCACAGTGTCCTGCATGAAACCCAGAGGCCCATACACTGCGTACGATAGAGTGGGTTCCCAGCGACCATCACAGACCCCTAACTTCACCTCCTAGTGCATACAGGGCCCGTGCCCTAAGGATAAACCCTACCCCTCACCCATAACCCTAACCCAGAACATAACACCTAACCCTGATCCTACTGCTCACCTTAACACGTAAACCTCACCGTAACCTTAACTTTAACCCCTTATCCTAACGTTAATGCATCACACCCTGAGAACAAGCCCTATAGTGTAATTCTAACCCTAACTCCTAGCTATAACCATAACACCTAATCCCTAATTCTGAAACGCCAACCCTAACCTTAACCCTACCAACAACACTAACACTAACCCTAACCCCTTACCCTAACCCTATGCCTAAAAATAACCCTAACCTTTGATCCTTAGTCATTACCCATAACCTTAACCCTAACCCTCAACCCTAATCCCAATCCTTAACCATTAAACTTAACCCTAACTCTTAACCTTAACCCTAACCTTTACCCTAATGCCTAGAGATCTAACCCCAACACTGACCTACAGTTACACTAACCCTACCCTCTAATGCTAACCTTAAACCTGAACTATACACCTGACCCTTAACCCTAACCCTATCCCTAACCCCCTTACCCTAACTCTAACTGTTAACCCTCACCCTAACCCTCAACCCTGACCCTAACCTTAAACCTTAATCCTAACCATGCGTTTGATGAGCCTCTGCCTTTGTCCTGCGTGACAGTTGAAGCCCAACACCCAGGGTAAGATGAAGTGGGGTCGCAGCCTTGCTCCACACCCACAGTGCCCCGTACATTAGACGGGGCCCGTGCCCTAACACACACCGTTAAACGTAAGCCCTAACCCTATCACTAAACCAAACCCTTAGTAAGCCCTGAATCTAACTCCTAACAGTAACCCTAATCCCTGACACTTACTCTTGCCTCTCACCGTAAACCTAAACCCAACCACTAAACATAATCCTATTCTCTAACCCTAACAGTAATCCTAATCTTAATTCTAACCAAAAACCCTAACCCCTAAACCTAATCCTAGTCCCTAACACCTAACCTTAACCTAAACCGAATTCCAATTCTCAGAGTTCTTCAATTCAAAAACTTAAAAAAAAGCCTACAATCCACCAATGCCGTGTCTGAGATGAGGGTCCGCCCCTATGTCCTGCATGACAGGCAGGCGCCAATGCCCAGGGTACTATGGAGTGGAGTCCTGGGATCTGTAGGCTTGCTAAACTCCAGTTTGGAAGAATTGCTATAGTCATATATAAGGACGCTTACATTTACTTATAGAAAGCAACTATTGGTGTGTGATTTGTAGGCTTGCCTTACTCTAGTTTGGATGAAGAAGCTGAATCATATGTAGGAATATTAGCTTTGAGTTAGAGGAAGCATCTATGGGGGGTGCTTTTTTGGCTTGTTAAACTCTGGTTTGGAAGAAGTTTGAGAGTCTTATATAGGAATGATATCATTCATTCAGAGAAAGCAATTATAGGGAGTTGTTTTGTAGGCTTGCTAAGCTCTAGTTTGGAGGAAGGCGAGAGTCATATATAGGAACGTTTACATTCACATAAAGCGTCTACGGGGGGACGGATTCTAGGCTTCCTAAACTCTAGCTTGGAAAAAGAGGACAGTTATGTATAGGAACTCTCGGCGGGGGATTTGTAGCATTGCTAAAATCTTAGATTGGAAAAGTTGCGAGAGTCTTACATAGGAATGTTAACATTCACTCAATGAAAGCAACTATAAGGGGTGCTTTCCAGGCTGGCTACACTCTAATTTGGAAAAAGTGCGACAGTCATATATAGGAAGGCTTATATTCACTCAGACAAAGCAATTATGTGTAGGTGTATAGTAGGCATGCTAACTCTAGTTTGGAAAATTTCGAGAGCCATGTATAGGAAAGCTTACAGTAACTTAGAGAAAGTAACGAACAGGGGTGGAGTGTAGGCTTGCTAAACTCTAGTTTGGAGGAAGTGCCATAGTCTTATATAGGAACGCTTAAATTCATTCAGAGAAAACAGCTGTCGGGGATTGGTTTGTAGACTTAACTCTAGTTTGGAAGAAGTGCGAGAGACATATATAGGAATGTTTACATTGACTCAAAGAAAGCAACTATGGAGGAGTGTTATTTTGGCATGCCAGATGCTAGTTAAGAAGAGGTACAAGACTCATATATAGGAATGCTTACATTCACACAGCGAGAGCAACTACAGAGTAGTGTGAGGTAGACATGTTAAAGTCTAGCTTGGGAGAAGTTCCAGAGTCCTATATAGGAAAGGTAACAGCCACTTTGAAAAAGCAAGTCTTGGCGGGTGGTTTGTAGGCCTGCAAAACCCTGTTTTGGTTGAAGTGTGAGAGTCATATATGAGAACGCTTACATTCACTCAGAGAAAGCAACGATGGGGTTGTTTGTAGGCTTACTAAACTGCAGTTTGGAAGAAGCACGAGAATCACATATAGGAGCACATACATTTTGACGCACTGAAAGTAACTATGGGGTGGTGTTTTATAGGCATGCTAAACTCTAGTTTGGACGAAGTTTGAGAATCACATATAAGAAAGCTTAGAGTCACTTAGAGAAAGCAAATCTCTGGGTGTGGAATGTAGGCCTGCTAAACTCTATTTTGGTTTAAGAGTGAGAGTCATATATGGGAAGGCTTACATTCCCTCAGAGAAAGCAACGACGGCGTGGTGGTTTGTAGGCATACTAAACTCTAGTTTGGAAGAAGTAGGAGAATGATATATGGGAACGCTTACATTCACGTAGAGAAAGCAATTATGGGGTGGCGTTTTTGTAGCCATGCTAATCTCTAGTTTGGAAGAAGTTAAGGAGTAATATATAGGAAAGGGTATAGTCATAGAAACCAACTCTCGGGGGATGTTTTGTACACCTGCAAAACTCCAGTTTGGAAGTGGGGGAGAGTCATATTGGGGACCGCGTGCATTCACTCAGAGAAATCAACGATGGGATTGTGATTTGTAGGCATAGTCAACTCTAGTTTGGAAGAAGTACGAGAATCGTATATAGGAACGCTTACCTTCACGCAGAGAAAGCAACTATGGAGTGATGTTTGTATGCCTACTAAAATATAGTTTGGAGGAAGTTCGAGAGCCATATCTGGGAAGCTTACAGTCACTTAGAGAAAGCAGCTCTCGGGGGTGTTTCGTAGGCCTGCTAAACTCTATTTTCAATGAAGTGTTAGAATAATATATGGGAACTCAGTGAAAGCAACGTTGTGGTTGTGGTTCCTAGGCATACTAACCTGTAATTTGGAAGAAGCAAGAGAATCACATGTAGAACCGCTTACATTCCGGCACCGAATGCAACTATGGGGTGGTGTTTTGTAGGCTTGCAAAACTATAGTTTGGACGAAGTTTGAGAGTCATATATAGGAAAGTTTACAGTCACGTAGAGAAAGCAACTCTCTGGGTGTGGAATGTAGAGTTATTTTGGTTGAAATAGAGTTATTTTGGTTGAAGTGTGAGAGTCATATATGGGAACGCTTACATTCACTCAGAGAAAACAACGTTTGGGTGGTGGTTTGTAGGGCATACTAAACTGTAGTTTGGAAGAAGTACGAGAGTCCTATATAGGAACACTTACATTCACGCAGAGAAAGCACTTATGGCGTCAGGTTTTGTAGGCATGCTAAACTGCAGTTTGGAAGAAGTTGGAGAAACTTATACAGGAAAGATTACCGTCACCTAGGGAAAGCAACTCTCGGGAGATTTTTTTGTACACATGCTAAACTCTAATTTGGATGAAGTGTGAGAGTCAAACATGGGACCGCTTACATTCCCTCAGAGAAACAACACTGGGGTGGTTTTTGTAGGCATACTAAATAGTTTGGAAGAAGTACGAGAATGATATTTGGGAACGCTTACATTCACACAGAGAAAGCAACTACGGGGTGGTGTTTTGTAAGCATGCTATAGTTTGGAAGAAGTTCTAAACCTGAACAGTCACTTAGAGAAAGCAACTCTTGGTGGGTGATTTTTAGGTCTGCTAAATTGTATTTTGAAAGAAGTACCAGAGTCATATATACTAATGCTTACATTCATGCAAAGAAAAAACCATGGGGTGATGTTTTGTGGGCATGTTAACCTGTAGTTTGGAAGAAGTTGGAGAGTCTTATTTAGGAAAGCTTACAGTCACCTAGAGAAAGCAACTCTCGGGAGAGCCTTTCTTGGCCTGCTAAACTCTACTTTGCATCAATTGTGAGAGTCAAACATGGGAATGCTTTCATTCATTCAGAGAATGCAACGTTTGGGTGGTGGTTTGTAGGCATTCTAAACTGTATTTTGGAGGAAGTACGAGAGTCATGTATATGAACGCTTACATTCAGGCAGAGAAAGCAACTCTGGGGTCGTATTTTGTTGGCATGCTAAACTGTGGTTTGGAAGAAGTTCAAGAGTCTTATATAGGAAAGATTACAGTGACACAGAGAAAACAACTCTCAGAAGTTTATTGGTAGGCCTGCTAAACTCTAACTTGGATGAAATGTGAGAACGCTTGCATTCATTCACTCAGAGAAGGAAACATCGTGATGGTTTGAAGGCATAACTGTAGTTGGGAAGAAGTAGGAGAGTCATATATATGAACCGTTACATTCACGCAGAGAACGCAACTGTGGGGTGGCGATGTATGCATGTTAATCTGTAGTTTGGAGGAAGTGCGAGAGTCATATCTGGGGAAAATTACAGTCACTTAGAGAAAGGAACCATCTTGGGCTGGTTTGTAGATCTGCTAAATTCTATTTGGGAAACAGAGTGTGAGTCATATATGGGAACGCTTATGTTCACTCAGAGAAAGCAACCACGGTGTGGTGTTTTGTTGGCATGGTGTAGTTTGAAAGAAGTTGGAGATTCTTATATAGGAAAGTTTACAGTCACCTAGAGAAAGCAACTCACGGGGTATTGTTTGTAGGCCTGCTAAATTCTAATTTAGATGAAGTGAGAGAGGCATATATATGAACGCTTATATTGATGCAGAGAAAGCAACTATGGGGTGGTGTTTTGTAGGCATGCTAAAATATAATTTGGAAGAAGTTCGAAAACAGTCACTTAGAGAAAGCAACTCTCGGCGGTTGATTTTTCGGTGTGCTAAATTGCATTTTGAAAGAAGTACCAGAGTCATATATACAAACGCTTACATTCATGCAGAGAAAGCAACTGTGGGGTGGTGTTTTCTAGGCATGCTAAACTCTAGTTTGGACGAAGTTTGAGAATCACATATAAGAAAGCTTAGAGTCGCTAAAGCAAATCTCTGGGTGTGGAATGTAGGCGTGCCAAACTCTATTTTGGTTTCAGAGTGAGAGTCATATATGGGAAGGCTTACATTCACTCAGAGAAAGCAACGATGGTGTGGTTGTTTGTAGGCATACTGAACTCTAGTTTGGAAGAAGTAGGAGAATGATATATGGGAACGCTTACATTCATGCAGAGAAAGCAATTATGGGGTGGCTTTTTTGTAGCCATGCAAATCTCTATTTTGCAAGAAGTTAAGAGTAATATATAGGAAAGCGTACCGTCATTTATAGAAACCAACTTTCGGAGGATGGTTTGTAGGCCTGCAAAACTCTACTTTGGAAGAAGGGGGAGAGTCATATGGGGGACTGGGTACATTCACTCGGAGAAATCAACGATGGGGTTGTGGTTTGTAGGCATACTAAACTCTAGTTTGGAAGAAGTACGACAATCATATATAGGAACCCTTACATTCATGCAGAGAAAGCAACTATGGAGTGATGTTTGTATGCCTACTAAACGATAGATTGGAGGATGTTCGAGAGTCATATCTGGAAAGCTTACAGTCATTTAGAGAAAGCAACTCTCTGGGGATGTTCGTAGGTCTGCTAAACTCTATTTTCAATGAAGTGTTAGAATCATATACAGGAACGCTTACATTCACTCAGAGAAAGCAACGTTGGGGTGGCCGTTTTTGAGCATACTAAACTCTACTTTGGAAGAGGTACGAGAGACATAAGTACGAACGCTTACATTAACACAGAGAAAGCAAATACGGGGTGCTGTAGTGCAGGCATGCTAAACTATAGATTGGAAGAAGTTAGAAAGCTGACAGTCACTTAGAGAAAGCAACTCTTGGCGGGTGATTTTTAGGTCGGCTAAATTGTATTTTGAAAGACGTACCAGAGTCATATACAAATACTTACATTCATGCAGAGAAAGAAACTATGGGGTGATGTGTAGTGGGGATGCTAAATTGCAGTTTGGAAGATGTTGGAGAGTGTTATATAGGATAGCTTACAGTCACCTAGAGAAAGCACCACTCGGGACAGGTTTACAAGCCTCTAAACACTAATTAGAAGCAATTGTGAGAGTCAAACATGGGAACGCTTACATTCACTCAGAGAACGCAACGTTTGGGTGGTGGTTTGTAAGCATTCTCAACTGTATTTTGGAGGAAGTAGGAGAGTCATATATACGAATGCTTACATTCACGCAGAGAAAGCAACTCTGTGATCGTATTTTGTTGGCATGCTAAACTGTGGTTTGGAAGAAGTTCGAGAGCCTTATATAGGAAAGATTACAGTGACACAGAGAAAACAACTCTCTGTAGTTTGTTGGTAGGTCTGCTAAACTGTAATTTGGATGAAGTGTGAGAACGCTTGCATTCACTCAGAGAAAGAACTTTGTCGTGGTGGTTTGTAGGAATAACAACTGTAGTTCGAAGAAGTAGGAGAGTCATATATGAACGGTTACATTCACGCAGAGAAAGCAACTGTGGGGTGGCGTATGTAATCATCATAATCTGTAGTTTGGAGGAAGCTCGAGAGTCATATCTGGGGAAAATTAGAGTCATTTAGAGAAAGGAACCATCGGGGGCTGGTGTGTAGGTCTGCTAAATTCTATTTTGGAAAAAGAGTGAGAGTCATAGATGGGAACGCTTATGTTGACTCACAGAAATCAACGATGGGGCGCTGTATTGTTGGCATGCTAAACTGTAGTTTGGAAGAAGTTCGAGAGTCTTATATAGGAAAGTTTACAGTCACCTAGAGAAGGCAACTCACAGGAGGTGGTTTGTAGGCCGCTAAACTCTAATTTGGATGAAGTGAAACAGGCATACATGAATACGCTTCATTCACTCAGAGAAAGGTAAATTGGGGTGCCGGTTTGTAGGTATACTAACTCCAGTTTGGAAGAAGTACTAGAGTGACATATATGAACGCTTATATGGACGCAGAGAAAGCAACTATGGGGTGGTGTTTTGTAGGCCTGCTAAAATATAGTTTGGAAGAAGTTCGAAAGCAGACAGTCATTTAGAGAAAGCAACTCTTGGCGGTGGATTTTTAGGTCTGCTAAATTGTATTTTGAAAGAAGTACCAGTGTCATATATTCAAACGCTTACATTCATGCAGAGAAAGGAACTGTGGGGTGGTGTTTTCTAGGCGTGCTAAACTCTAGTTTGGACGAAGTTTGAGAATCACATATAAGAAAGCTTAGAGTCGCTTAAAGCAAATCTCTGGGTGTGGAATGTAGGCGTGCCAAACTCTATTTTGGTTTCGGAGTGAGAGTCATATATGGGAAGGCTTACATTCACTCAGAGAAAGCAACGATGGTGTGGTGGTTTGCAGGCATACTGAACTCTAGTTTGGAAGAAGTAGGAGAATGATATATGGGAACGCTTACATTCATGCAGAGAAAGCAATTATGGGGTGGCTTTTGTGTAGCCATGCAAATCTCTATTTTGCAAGAAGTTAAAGAGAAATATATAGGAAAGCGTACCGTCATTTATAGAAACCAACTTTTGGGGGATGGTTTGTAGGCCTGCAAAACTCTACTTTGGAAGAAGGGGGAGAATCATATGGGGGACTGGGTACATTCACTCGGAGAAATCAACGATGGGGTTGTGGTTTGTAGGCATACTAAACTCTAGTTTGGAAGAAGGACGAGAATCATATATAGGAACGCTTACATTCATGCAGAGAAAGCAACTATGGAGTGATGTTTGTATGCCTACTAAACGATAGTTTGGAGGATGCTCGAGAGTCATATCTGGAAAGCTTACAGTCATTTAGAGAAAGCAACTCTCTGGGGGTGGTTCGTAGGCCTGCTAAACTCTATTTTCAATGAAGTGTTAGAATCATATGCAGGAACGCTTACATTCACTCAGAGAAAGAACGTTGTCGTGATGGTTTGTAGGAATAAATGCTGTAGTTCAAAAGAAGTAGGAGAGTCATATATGAACGGTTACATTCACGAAGAGAAAGCAACTGTGGGGTGGCCTATGTAATCGTCATAATCTAGTTTGGAGGAAGCTCGAGAGTCATATGTGGGAAAAATTAGGGTCACCTAGAGAATTGGAACCATCGGGTGTTGTGTAGGTCTGCTAAATTCTATTTTGGAAGAAGAGTGAGAGTCATACATGGGAACGCTTATGTTCACTCAGAGAAATCAACGATGGTGCGCTGTATTGTTGGCATGCTAAACTGTAGTTTGGAAGAAGTTCGAGAGTCTTATATAGGAAAGTTTATAGTCACCTAGAGAAAGCAACTCACAGGAGGTGGTTTGTGGGCCTCTAAACTCCAATTTGGATGAAGTGAAAGAGGCATACATGGATACGCCCTCATTCACTCAGAGAAAGGTAAATTTGGGTGCCGGTTTGTAGGTATACTAACTCCAGTTTGGAAGAAGTACGAGACTCATATATATGAACGCTTATATGGACGCAGAGAAAGCAACTATGGGGTGGTGTTTTGTAGGCATGATAAAATATAATTTGGAAGAAGTTCGAAAGCTGACAGTGACAGAGAATGCAACTCTCGGCGGTTGATTTTGAGGTGTGCTAAATTGTATTTTGAAAGAAGTACCAGAGTCATATATAAAATCTGTTACATTTATGCTGAGAAAAACTATGTGGTGATGTTTTGTTGGCGTGCTGAAATGTAGTTTCGAAAAAGTTCGACAGTCTTTTATAGGAAAGCTTACTGTCCGCTAGAGGAAGCAACTTTCGAGAGATTGTTTGTAAGCCTGCTAAACTCTACCTTGCACCATTTGTGACTGTCATACATGGGAACGCTAACATTCTCTCAGAGAACTTAACTTTTGGGTGGTTGTTTGTAAGCATACTAAACTGTATTTTGGAAGAAGTAGCAGAGTCATATATGTGAGTGCTTACATTCACGCAGAGAGGGCAACTATGGGGTGGTGTTTTGTAGGCATGCAAATCTCTAGTTACGAAGAAGTTAAGAGTAATAGGAAAGCTTACAGTCTCACAGAGAAAGCAACCCTTGGGGGCCGGTTTGTAGTTCTGCTAAATTCTATTTTGGATGAAGTGTGAATCATAAACGGGAACGCTAACATTCACTCAGAGAAAGCAGGGTTGCGGTGGTGATTTTTAGTCACACTAAACTGGAGTTTGGAGGAAGTACGAGAATAAAAGAATGCTTACATTCACTCAGAAAAAGCAACGTTGGGGAGGTGGTTGGTAGGTGTACTATACTTTGGAAGAAGTACGAGCGTGATGCATAGGAACGCTTACATTCACGCAAACTATGGGGTGGCCTTTTGTTGGCATGCTAAATTATGTTCCAAAGTCATATATAGGAAAGCTTATAGTGAGAGAAAGCAACTCTCGGTCGGTGTTTTGTAGGTCAGGCAAATTGCATTTTGAAAGCAGTCCGAGATTCATATAAGGGAAGGCCTATATCCACTCAGAGAAAGCAATGTTAGGCTGGTGGTTTGTAGGCATACTAAACTGTATTTTGGAACTCGTATGTATGACTCTCACACTTGATCCAAATTAGAGTTCACCAGGCCTATAAACCACATCCTGAGAGTTGCTTTCTCTAGGTGAATGTAAGCTTTCCTATGTAAAACTCTCGAACTTCTTCCAAACTAAAGTTTAGCATGCCAACAATACACCACCGCATCGTTGCTTTCTCTGAGTGAACATAAGAATTCCCTTATATGAATCACTTTTTCCAAAATAGAATTTAGCAGACCTACAAACCAGTCCCCGATGGTTGATTTAGCTATGTGACTGTAATTTTCCCCAGATATGACTCTCAAACTTCCTCCAAAGTATAGATTAACATGCGTACATACACCACCCAACAGTTTCTTTCTCTGCGTGAATGTAACTGTTCATATATATGACTCTCCTACTTCTTCCGACCTACAGTTATTATGCCTACAAACCACCACCCAAACGTTGTGTTCTCTCCGTGAATGTAAGCGTTCCCATATTTGACTCTCACAATTGCTGCTAATTAGTGTTTAGAGGCTTGCAAAGCTGTCCCGAGTGTTGTTTTCTCTAGGTGACTGTAAGCTATCCTATATAACGCTCTGGAACTCCTTTCAAACTGCAGTTTAGCATGCCAACAACACGTCACCCCATAGTTTCTTTCTCTGCATGAATGTAAGCGTTTGTATATATGACTCTGGTACGTCTTTCAAAATACAATTTAGCAGACCTAAAAATCACCCGCCAAGAGTTGCTTTCTCTAAGTGACTGTCAGCTTTCGAACTTCTTCCAATCTATAGTTTAGCATGCCTGCACTACAGCACCCCGTATTTGCTTTCTCTGTGTTAATGTAAGCGTTCGTATTTATGTCTCTCGTACCTCTTCCAAAGTAGAGTTTAGTATGCTCAAAAACGGCCACCCCAACGTTGCTTTCTCTGAGTGAATGTAAGCGTTCCTTCATATGATTCTAACACTTCATTGAAAATAGAGTTTAGCAGGCCTACGAACCATCCCCAGAGAGTTGCTTTCTCTAAATGACTGTAAGCTTTCCAGATATGACTCTCGAGCATCCTCCAAACTATCGTTTAGTAGGCATACAAACATCACTCCATAGTTGCTTTCTCTGCATGAATGTAAGCGTTCCTATATATGATTCTCGTCCTTCTTCCAAACTAGAGTTTAGTATGCCTACAAACCACAACCCCATCGTTGATTTCTCCGAGTGAATGTACCCAGTCCCCCATATGACTCTCCCCCTTCTTCCAAAGTAGAGTTTTGCAGGCCTACAAACCATCCCCCAAAAGTTGGTTTCTATAAATGACGGTACGCTTTCCTATATATTTCTCTTTAACTTCTTGCAAAATAGAGATTTGCATGGCTACAAAAAAGCCACCCCATATTTGCTTTCTCTGCATGAATGTAAGCGTTCCCATATATCATTCTCCTACTTCTTCCAAACTAGAGTTCAGTATGCCTACAAACCACCACACCATCGTTGCTTTCTCTGAGTGAATGTAAGCCTTCCCATATATGACTCTCACTCTGAAACCAAAATAGAGTTTGGCACGCCTACATTCCACACCCAGAGATTTGCTTTAGCGACTCTAAGCTTTCTTATATGTGATTCTCAAACTTCGTCCAAACTAGAGTTTAGCATGCCTAGAAAACACCACCCCACAGTTGCTTTCTCTGCATGAATGTAAGCGTTTGTATATATGACTCTGGTACTTCTTTCAAAATACAATTTAGCACACCGAAAAATCAACCGCCGAGAGTTGCTTTCTCTAAGTGACTGTTTTCGAACTTCTTCCAAATTATATTTTAGCATGCCTACAAAACACCACCCCATAGTTGCTTTCTCTGCATCAATATAAGCGTTCATATATATGCCTCTCTCACTTCATCTAAATTAGAATTTAGCAGGCCTACAAACAACACCCCGTGAGTTGCTTTCTCTAGGTGACTGTAAACTTTCCTATATAAGAATCTCCAACTTCTTTCAAACTACACCATGCCAACAAAACACCACACCGTGGTTGCTTTCTCTGAGTGAACATAAGCGTTCCCATATATGACTCACACTCTGTTTCCCAAATAGAATTTAGTAGATCTACAAACCAGCCCAAGATGGTTCCTTTCTCTAAGTGACTGTAATTTTCCCCAGATATGACTCTCGCACTTCCTCCAAACTACAGATTAACATGCATACATCGCCACCCCACAGTTGCGTTCTCTGCGTGAATGTAACGGTTCATATATATGACTCTCCTACTTCTTCCCAACTACAGTTATTATGCCTTCAAACCATCACGATGTTTCCTTCTCTGAGTGAATGAATGCAAGCGTTCTCACATTTCATCCAAGTTAGAGTTTAGCAGGCCTACCAATAAACTTCCGAGAGTTGTTTTCTCTGTGTCACTGTAATCTTTCCTATATAAGACTCTCGAACTTCTTCCAAACCACAGTTTAGCATGCCAACAAAATACGACCCCAGAGTTGCTTTCTCTGCCTGAATGTAAGCGTTCATATACATGACTCTCGTACTTCCTCCAAAATACAGTTTAGAATGCCTACAAACCACCACCCAAACGTTGCGTTCTCTGAATGAATGAAAGCATTCCCATGTTTGACTCTCACAATTGATGCAAAGTAGAGTTTAGCAGGCCAAGAAAGGCTCTCCCGAGAGTTGCTTTCTCTAGGTGACTGTAAGCTTTCCTAAATAAGACTCTCCAACTTCTTCCAAACTACAGGTTAACATGCCCACAAAACATCACCCCATGGTTTTTTCTTTGCATGAATGTAAGCATTAGTATATATGACTCTGGTACTTCTTTCAAAATACAATTTAGCAGACCTAAAAATCACCCACCAAGAGTTGCTTTCTCTAAGTGACTGTTCAGGTTTAGAACTTCTTCCAAACTATAGCATGCTTACAAAACACCACCCCGTAGTTGCTTTCTCTGTGTGAATGTAAGCGTTCCCAAATATCATTCTCGTACTTCTTCCAAACTATTTAGTATGCCTACAAAAACCACCCCAGTGTTGTTTCTCTGAGGGAATGTAAGCGGTCCCATGTTTGACTCTCACACTTCATCCAAATTAGAGTTTAGCATGTGTACAAAAAAATCTCCCGAGAGTTGCTTTCCCTAGGTGACGGTAATCTTTCCTGTATAAGGTTCTCCAACTTCTTCCAAACTGCAGTTTAGCATG
The DNA here is from genome assembly GCF_041146395.1 of Eulemur rufifrons. Taxonomy (NCBI): domain Eukaryota; kingdom Metazoa; phylum Chordata; class Mammalia; order Primates; family Lemuridae; genus Eulemur; species Eulemur rufifrons. The sequence goes on from NW_027182816.1 coordinate 1,948,417, forward strand.
CCTACAAAACCTGACGCCATAAGTGCTTTCTCTGCGTGAATGTAAGTGTTCCTATATAGGACTCTCGTACTTCTTCCAAACTACAGTTTAGTATGCCCTACAAACCACCACCCAAACGTTGTTTTCTCTGAGTGAATGTAAGCGTTCCCATATATGACTCTCACACTTCAACCAAAATAACTCTATTTCAACCAAAATAACTCTACATTCCACACCCAGAGAGTTGCTTTCTCTACGTGACTGTAAACTTTCCTATATATGACTCTCAAACTTCGTCCAAACTAGAGTTTTGCAAGCCTACAAAACACCACCCCATAGTTGCATTCGGTGCCGGAATGTAAGCGGTTCTACATGTGATTCTCTTGCTTCTTCCAAATTACAGGTTAGTATGCCTAGGAACCACAACCACAACGTTGCTTTCACTGAGTTCCCATATATTATTCTAACACTTCATTGAAAATAGAGTTTAGCAGGCCGACGAAACACCCCCGAGAGTTGCTTTCTCTAAGTGACTGTAAGCTTCCCAGATATGGCTCTCGAACTTCCTCCAAACTATATTTTAGTAGGCATACAAACATCACTCCATAGTTGCTTTCTCTGCGTGAAGGTAAGCGTTCCTATATACGATTCTCGTACTTCTTCCAAACTAGAGTTGACTATGCCTACAAATCACAATCCCATCGTTGATTTCTCTGAGTGAATGCACGCGGTCCCCAATATGACTCTCCCCCACTTCCAAACTGGAGTTTTGCAGGTGTACAAAACATCCCCCGAGAGTTGGTTTCTATGACTATACCCTTTCCTATATATTACTCCTTAACTTCTTCCAAACTAGAGATTAGCATGGCTACAAAAACGCCACCCCATAATTGCTTTCTCTACGTGAATGTAAGCGTTCCCATATATCATTCTCCTACTTCTTCCAAACTAGAGTTTAGTATGCCTACAAACCACCACGCCGTCTTAAACCAAAATAGAGTTTAGCAGGCCTACATTCCACACCCAGAGATTTGCTTTCTCTAAGTGACTCTAAGCTTTCTTATATGTGATTCTCAAACTTCGTCCAAACTAGAGTTTAGCATGCCTATAAGACACCACCCCATAGTTACTTTCAGTGCGTCAAAATGTATGTGTTCCTATATGTGATTCTCGTGCTTCTTCCAAACTGCAGTTTAGTAAGCCTACAAACAACCCCATCGTTGCTTTCTCTGAGTGAATGTAAGCGTTCTCATATATGATTCTCACACTTCAACTAAAACAGGGTTTTGCAGGCCTACAAACAACCCGCCAAGACTTGCTTTTTCAAAGTGGCTGTTACCTTTCCTATATAGGACTCTGGAACTTCTCCCAAGCTAGACTTTAACATGTCTACCTGACACTACTCCGTAGTTGCTCTCGCTGTGTGAATTTAAGCGTTCCTATATATGAGTCTTGTACTTCTTCCTAACTAGCATCTGGCATGCCAAAATAACACTCCCCCATAGTTGCTTTCTTTGAGTCAATGTAAACATTCCTATATATGTCTCTCGCACTTCTTCCAAACTAGAGTTGAATAAGTCTACAAACCAATCCCCGACAGCTGTTTTCTCTGAACGAATTTAAGCGTTCCTTATATATGACTATGGCACTTCCTCCAAACTAGAGTTTAGCAAGCCTACACTCCACCCCTGTTCGTTGCTTTCTCTAAGTTACTGTAAGCTTTCCTATACATGGCTCTCGAAATTTTCCAAACTAGAGTTAGCATGGCTACTATACACCTACACATAATTGCTTTGTCTGAGTGAATATAAGCCTTCCTATACATGACTGTCGCACTTTTTCCAAATTAGAGTGTAGCCAGCCTGGAAAGCACCCCTTATAGTTGCTTTCATTGAGTGAATGTTAACATTCCTATGTATGACTCTCGCAACTTTTCCAATCTAAGATTTTAGCAATGCTACAAATCCCCCGCCGAGAGTTCCTATACATAACTGTCCTCTTTTTCCAAGCTAGAGTTTAGGAAGCCTAGAAACCGTCCCCCCGTAGACGCTTTATGTGAACGTAAGCGTTCCTATATATGACTCTCGCCTTCCTCCAAACTAGAGCTTAGCAAGCCTACAAACCAACTCCCTATAATTGCTTTCTCTGAAAGAATGATATCGTTCCTATATAAGACTCTCGAACTTCTTCCAAACCAGAGTTTAACAAGCCAAAAAAGCACCCCCCATAGATGCTTCCTCTAACTCAAAGCTAATATTCCTATATATGATTCAGCTTCTTCATCCAAACTAGAGTAAGGCAAGCCTACAAATCACACATCAATAGTTGCTTTCTATAAGTAAATGTAAGCATCCCTATATATGACTATAGCAATTCTTCCAAACTGGAGTTTAGCAAGCCTACAGACCCCAGGACTCCACTCCATAGTACCCTGGGCATTGGCGCCTGCCTGTCATGCAGGACATAGGGGCGGACGCTCATCTCAGACACTGCATTGGTGGATTGTAGGCTTTTTTAAGTTTTTGAATTGCAAAAGTCTGAGAATTGGAATTCGGTTTAGGGTAAGGTTAGGTGTTAGGGACTAGGATTAGGTTTAGGGGTTAGGGTTTTAGGTTAGAATGAGGGTTAGGATTACTGTTAGGGTTAGAGATTAGGATTATGTTTAGTGGTTGGGTTTAGGTTTAGGATGAGAGGCAAGAGTAAGGGTCAGGGATTAGGGTTACTATTAGGAGTTAGATTCAGGGCTTACGAAGGGTTTGGTTTAGTGATAGGGTTTGGGCTTACGTTTAACGGTGTGTGTTAGGGCATGGGTCCTGTCTAACGTACGGGGCACTGTGGGTGTGGAGCAAGGCTGCGTCCCCACTTCATCGTACCCTGGGTGTTGGGCATCAACTGTCACGCAGGACAAAGGCAGAGGCTCATCTCACGCATGGTTAGGATTAAGGTTTAAGGTTAGGGTCAGGGTTGAGGGTTAGGGTGAGGGTTAACAGAGTCAGGGTAAGGGGGTTAGGGATAGGGTTAGTGTTAAGGGTTACGGATAGGTTTAGGGTTCAGGGTTAGAGTTAGCATTAGGGCTTAAGGTTAGGATTAGGCGGTAGGTTAGATTTAGGGTTAGATCTAGGCGTTAGGGTAAGGGCTAGCGTTAGGGTTAAGAGATAGGTTAGGCTGAATTCTTAGGATTAGGATTAGGGTTTGGGGTTAAAGTAAGTGTTAGGGGTTAGGTTTAAGGATCAAAGGTTAGGGTTATTTTTAGCTGTAGTGTTAGGGTTAGGGATAAGGGATCCCATTAGCATTAAGGGTCTTCCTTACTGTAGGGTTAAGGGTTAGGCTTAGAGTTAAAGGTTAAGGTTACGGTCAGTGTTAAGATTTAGGGTGAGGGTTAACGGTTAGGGTAAAGGTTAAGCGTTAGGGTTAGGGATTAGTGATTAAGGTTTTTGGTTAGGGTTAGGGTTAGCGGTTAGGAGTTAGTGTTTTATGAAGGGGTATGGTTAGAATTAGGATTGGGGTTAGAGTTAGGGTAAGGTATAGGGGTTAGGTTTAGGGGTTAGTTTTAGGGTAAAAGGATAGGATTAGGGCTACGGGTTGGGCTTAGGTTTAGGGTTAAAGTTTACTGCTAGGGTTAGGTATAGGGTTCAGGGTTAGCTTTAGGGGTTCTGGTTAGGGTTAGGTGTTAGGTTAGTGTCAGGGTTAGGTCTAGTCGTGAGGGTAAGGTTTAGGGTTAGCTTTAAGAGCTAGGGTTAGGTTTAATGGTTAGGATTAGGATTAGGGTTAAGGGTTAGGGTAAGGCTTAGGGGTTAGGGTGAAGGGTTAGGGTCAAGGGTTAGTGTTTTTGTTAGGCATAGCGTTGGGGTTAGAAGTAAGGGTTACTGTCAGTGTTAGGGTTGTAGGTAGGGTTACAGTTAGGGTTAGCGGTTTAGAATTAGGGTTAGGGATTAGGTGTCACAGTGATGACTAGGAGATAGGGTTAGAATTATGGGATAGGGGTTGTTCTCAGGAAATGGGTTATGCATTAACGTTAGGATAAGAGGTTAAAGTTAGGCGCACGGTGAGGTTTACGTGTTAAGGGGAGAAATAGGAACATGGTTGGGTGTTATGTTCAGGGTTAGGGTTATCTGTTAAAGGTATTGTTTATGCTTAGCGCACGGGCCCTGTCTGCATTAGGCGGGCGGGGGGAGTTTAGGGGGCTGGGATTGTACCCGGGAACCCACTCTATCATACTCTGGGTATGGGCCCGTGGGTTTCATGCAGGACACAGTGGTAGAGCCTCCTTTCACGCATGGCATGGGAGGATTGCAGGCTTTCTAAACTCTAAGAAAGCAAGAAGTCTGAGAATTAGATTTAGGGTTAGGATTCTGGTTAGGGTTAAGGATGAAGTTTAGTGTTAGGGTCAGGGCTTAGGGTTAGGGATTAGGGTTAGGGTTAAAGGTTACTCTTAGGTTTAACGGTTACACTTTGGTTTAGGGTTGAGGTTTACGGTTAGGGTTAAGATGAGGGGTTAGGGTTTGGTACAGGGTTAGGGTTAAGTGTTAGGTTTAGGGTTGAAGATTAGGATTAGGGTTAGGATTAAAGGTTAGCGTGAGAGTTAACGCTTAGGGTTAATGTTAAGAGTTAGGGGTTAGGGTTAGGTTTAGGGTTAGGGTTAGTTTTAGGGTTAGAGTTATGTGCTATGGTTTGTGTTAGAGGTTAGTGTTAGGTTTACTGGTCACGGTTAGGGTTAGGTTTAGGGGTTAGCATTAGGGTTAGGGTTAGGGTTAAGGGATAGGATTAGGGTTAAGTGTTGGTTTTAGGGTTAGGGTTTAGTGTTAGGGTTAGCATTAAGGATTAGGGTTAGGGTCACGGTTAAATGCTTGGGTGCGGGTAATGGTTAGGGTCAGGGTTAAGGTTCACGGATAGGGTTAGTGTTAAGGGTTACGGGTAGGTTTAGGGTTCAGGGTTAGTGTTAGCATTAGGGCTTAAGGTTAGGATTAGGCGGTAGGTTAGATTTAGGGTTAGATCTAGGCGTTAGGGTAAGGGCTAGCATTAGGGTTAAGAGATAGGGTTAGGTTTAATGCTTAGGATTTGGGTTAGGGTTTAGGGTTAAAGTAAGTGTTAGGGGTTAGGTTTAAGGATCCAAGGTTAGGGTTAATTTAGCTGTAGTGTTAGGGTTAGGGATAAGGGATCCCATTAGCATTAAGGGTCTTCCTTACTGTAGGGTTAAGGGTTAGGCTTAGAGTTAAAGGTTAAGGTTACGGTCAGTGTTAAGATTTAGGGTGAGGGTTAACGGTTAGGGTAAAGGTTAAGCGTTAGGGTTAGGGATTAGTGATTAGGGTTTTTGGTTAGTGTTAGGGTTAGCGGTTAGGAGTTAGTGTTTTATGAAGGGGTATGGTTAGAATTAGGATTGGGGTTAGAGTTAGGGTGAGGTATAGGGGTTAGGTTTAGGGGTTAGTTTTAGGGTAAAAGGATAGGATTAGGGTTACGGGTTGGGCTTAGGTTTAGGGTTAAAGTTTACTGCTAGGGTTAGGGATAGGATTCAGGGTTAGCTTTAGGGGTTCTGGTTAGGGTTAAACGCTGAACACCTGCAAATAATTTTCAACGTAGTGGTTAATTGAAAAGCTCTGCGGCATACTTCTTGGAACAAGCCAGTTAACTGTTCCCACGCAAAGAGGAGTATATAGAACCATGGTGGATTTCCAGCTGATGAAGTAAAGGATTATTAAAGGAACGGGATTACCATGCGGATCCTGTTTAATTCTCTGAAACAAATCTGCAGTTTTCACCTGCCATACTAATACCCACTTCTCCTCTCTGGGGATAATAAAAACTAACCAGCGAACTGACAGAGGGCCTGACCAACACATCCACACCGACCCCACAGGAAAAAAAAAAAAAAAAAAAAAAAAACACCGTAGCCTCCAGCTACTAATTATAATGCTAACTTGCAAAATTTCCCTGCATTTTTAAACAATGGAAAAATGATGGTGAGATGATACCTAGAAGAATGGATTCCTGTCAGTCTCCACTAACAAAAATAGGCAACACCAAGTCAGCTTCGCCTCAGCATAGTTATGTCCGTCGCAGCCTTCTTGGGTTTGAGGATGCACAAACAAACGTTATCACAATTATGGTGAAACGCTGAACACCTGCAAATAATTTTCAACGTAGTGGTTAATTGAAAAGCTCTGCGGCATACTTCTTGGAACAAGCCAGTTACCTGTTCCCACGCAAAGAGGAATATATAGAACCATGGTGGATTTCCAGCTGATGAAGTAAAGGATTATAAAAGGAACGGGATGACCATGGGGATCATCGTTAATTCTCTGAAACAGAATCCGCCCTTTTCACCTGCCAAACACATGCCCACTTCTCCTCTCTGGGGATAGTAAAAACTAACCAGCGAACTGACAGAGGGCCTGACCCCCCCTTCCACATTGACCACACACACAAAAAAAACCGTACCCTCCAGCTACTAATTATAATGCTAACTTGCAAAATTTCCCTGCATTTTAAAACAATGGAAAAATGGTGGTGGGATCATACTTAGAAGAATGGCTTCTTGTCTGTCTCCACTAACAAAAATAGGCAACTCTAAGGCAGCTACTCCTCAGCAAAGTTATGTCCGTCGCAGCCTTCTTGGGTTTCAGGAGGCACATACAAACGTTATCAAAATTATGGTGAAACGCTGAAAACCTGCAAATAATTTTCAACGTACTGGTTAATTTGAAAACTCTCCAGCATACTTCTTGGAACAAGCCAGGTACCTGTGCCCATGCATAGAGGAGTATATAGAAACATGGTGGAATCCCAGCTGATGAAGCAAAGGATTCTTAAAGGAATGAGATGACCATGCGGATCCTGTTTAATTCTCTGAAACAGAATCCGCACTTTTCACCTGCCAAACACATGCCCACTACTCTTCTCTGGGGATAATAAAAACAAACCAGCGATCTGACAGAGGGCCTGAACACCCATCCTGACCGACCCCACAAAAAAAAAAAAAGTGCCCTCCAGCTACTAATTATAATGCCAATTTGCAAAATTTCCCTGCATTTTTAAACAATGGAGAAATGATGGTGGGATGATACTTAGAAGAATGGCTTCTTGTCAGTCTACACTGACAAAAATAGGCAACACCAAGTCAGCTACGCCTCGGCATAGTTATGTCCGTAGCAGCCATATTTGGTTTCAGTAGGCACATACACACGTTATCACAATTATGGTGAAACGCTGAAAACCTGCAAAGGATTTTCAACATACTGGTTAATTGAAAAGCTCTGAGGCATACTTCTTGGAACAAGCCAGTTTCCTGTGCCCACGCATAGAGAAGTATATAGAACCATGGTGGATTCCCAGCTCATGAAGCAAAGGATTCTTAAAGGAACGGGATTACCATGCGGATCCTGTTTAATTCTCTGAAACAGATCCGCAGTTTTCACCTGCCATACTAATACCCACTTCTCCTGTCTGGGGATAATAAAAACAAACCAGCGAACTGACAGAGGGCCTGACCAACACATCCACACCGACAACACAGGAAAAAAAAAAAACACCGTAGCCTCCAGCTACTAATTATAATGCTAACTTGCAAAATTTCCCTGCCTTTTAAAACAATGGAAAAATGGTGGTGGGATGATACTTAGAAGAAGGGCTTCTTGTCAGTCTCCACTAACAAAAATAGGCAAAACCAAGTCAGCTACGCCTCAGCATAGTTATGTCTGTCGCAGCCTTCTTGGGTTTCAGGAGGCACAAACAAACGTTATCACAATTATGGTGAAAGGCTGAACACCTGCAAATAATTTTCAATGTAGTGGTTAATTGAAAAGCTCTGCGGCATACTTCTTGGAACAAGCCAGTTACCTGTTCCCACGCAAAGAGGAGTATATAGAACCATGGTGGATTTCCAGCTGATGAAGTAAAGGACTATTAAAGGAACGGGATGACCATGGGGATCATCGTTAATTCTCTGAAACAGAATCTGCTCTTTTCCCCTGCCAAACACATGCCCACTTCTCCTCTCTGGGGATAATAAAAACAAACCAGTGAATTGACAGATGGCCTGACCAACCGATCCACACTGACCTCACAAAAAAAAAAAAAAAAAAGTACCCTCCAGCTACTAATTAAAATGATAAATTTCAAAATTTCCCTTCATTTTTAAACAATGGAAAAATGATGGTGGGATGATACTTAGAAGAATGGCTTCTTGTCAGTCTCCACTAACAAAAATAGGCAACATGAAGTCAGCTACGCCTCATTATACTTATGTCCGTGGCAGCCATATTGGGTTTCAGGAGACACATACAAACGTTATAAGAATTATGGTGAAACGCTCAAAACCTGCAAATAATTTTCAACGTACTGCTTAATTGAAAAGCTCTGCGGCATACTTTTTGGAACAAGCCAGTTACCTGTGCCCACACATAGAGCAGTATATAGAACCATGGTGGATTCCCAGCTTATGAAGCAAAAGTTTCCTAAAGGAACGGGATTACCATGCGGATCCTCTTTCATTCTCTGAAACAGAATCCGAACTTTTCACCTGCCAAACACATGCCCACTTCTCCTCTCTGGGGATAATAAAAACTAACCAGCGAACTGACAGAGGGCCTGACCCCCCCATCTACATTGACCACACACAAAAAATAACCGTACCCTCCAGCTACTAATTATAATGCTAACTTGCAAAATTTCCCTGCATTTTAAAACAATGGAAAAATGGTGGTGGGATGATACTTAGTAGAATGGCTTCTTGTCAGTCTCCACTAACAAAAATAGGCAACACCAAGTCAGCTACTCGTCAGCATAGTTATGTCCGTCGCAGCCTTCTTGGGTTTCAGGAGGCACATACAAACGATATCAAAATTATGTTGAAACGCTGAAAACCTGCAAATAATTTTCAACGTACTGGTTAATTTGAAAACTCTCCAGGATACTTCTTGGAACAAGCCAGGTACCTGTGCCCACGCAAAGAGGAGTATAAAGAACCATGGTGGATTTCCAGCTGATGAAGTAAAGTATTATTAAAGAGACGGGATGACCATGGGGATCATCCTTAATTCTCTGAAACAGAATCCGCCCTTTTCACCTGCCAAACACATGGCCACTTCTCCTCTCTGGGGATAATAAAAACTAACCAGCGAACTGACAGAGGGCCTGACCACCCCATCCACATCGACCACACACAAAAAAAAAACCATACCCTCCAGCTACTAATTATAATGCTAACTTGCAAAATTTCCCTGCATTTTAAAACAATGGAAAAATGGTGGTGGGATGATACTTAGAAGAATGGCTTCTTGTCTGTCCCCACTAACAAAAATAGGCAACACCAAGTCAGCTACTCGTCAGCATAGTTATGTCCGTCGCAGCCTTCTTGAGTTTCAGGAGGCACAAACAAACGTTATCACAATTATGGTGAAACGCTGAACACCTGCAAATATTTTCAACGCACTGGTTAATTGAAAAGCCCTGCGGCATACTTCTTGGAACAAGCCAGTTACCTGTTCCCACGCAAAGAGGAGTATATAGAACCATGGTGGATTTCCAGCTGATGAAGTAAAGGATTATTAAAGGAACGGGATGAGCATGCTGATCATCGTTAATTCTCTGAAACAGAATCCGCCCTTTTCACCTGCCAAACACATGGCCAATTCTCCTTTCTGGGGATAATAAAAATTAACCAGCGAACTGACAGAGGGCCTGACCCCCCCATCCACATCGACCACACACAAAAAAAAAAAACGTACCCTCCAGCTACTAATTATAATGCTAACTTGCAAAATTTCCCTGCATTATTAAACACTGGAAAAATGGTGGTGGGATGATACTTAGAAGAATGGCTTCTTGTCAGTCTCCACTAGCAAAAATAGGCAACAGCAAGTCAGCTACTCTTCAGCATAGTTATGTCCGTCACAGCCTTCTTGGGCTTCAGGAGGCACAAACAAACGTTATCACAATTATGGTGAAACGCTGAACACCTGCAAATAATTTTCAACGTAGTGGTTAATTGAAAACCTCTGCGGCATACTTCTTGGACCAAGCCAGTTACCTGTTCCGACGAAAAGAGGAATATATAGAACCATGGTGGATTTCCAGCTGATGAAGTAAAGGATTATTAAAGGAACGGGATGACCATGGGGATCATCGTTAATTCTCTGAAACAGAATCCGCCCTTTTGACCTGCCAAACACATGCCCACATCTCCTCTCTGGGGATAATAAAAACTAACCAGCGAACTGACAGAGGGCCTGACCAACACATCCACACCGACCCCACAGGAAAAAAAAAAAAAACACCGTAGCCTCCAGCTACTATTTATAATGCTGACTTGCAAAATTTCCCTGCATTTTAAAACAATGGAAAAATGGTGGTGGGATGATACTTAGAAGAATGGCTTCTTGTCAGTCTCCCCTAACAAAAATTGGCAACACCAAGTCAGCTACTCCTCAGCATAGTTATGTCTGTGGCAGCCATCTTGGGTTTCAAGGCACATACAAACGTTGTCGCAATTATGATGAAACGCTGAAAACCTGCAAATAATTTTCAACGTACTGGTTAATTTGAAAACTCTCCAGCATACTTCTTGGAACAAGCCAGGTACCTGTGCCCACGCATAGAGGAGTATATAGAAACATGGTGGAATCCCAGCTGATGAAGCAAAGGATTCTTAAAGGAATGAGATGACCATGCGGATCCTGTTTAATTCTCTGAAACAGAATCCGCACTTTTCACCTTCCAAACGCATGCCCACTACTCTTCTCTGGGGATAATAAAAACAAACTAGCGATCTGACAGAGGGCCTGAACACCCATCCTGACCGACCCCACAAAAAAAACCGTACCCTCCAGCTACTATTTATAATGCCAATTTGCAAAATTTCCCTGCATTTTAAAACAATGGAGAAATGATGGTGGGATGATACTTAGAAGAATGGCTTCTTGTCAGTCTCCACTGACAAAAATAGGCAACACCAAGTCAGCTACGCCTCAGCATAGTTATGTCCGCAGCAGCCATATTGGGTTTCAGTAGGCACATACACACGTTATCACAATTATGGTGAAACGCTGAAAACCTGCGAAGGATTTTCAACATACTGGTTAATTGAAAAGCTCTGAGGCATACTTCTTGGAACAAGCCAGTTTCCTGTGCCCACGCATAGAGAAGTATATAGAACCATGGTGGATTTCCAGCTCATGAAGCAAAGGATTCTTAAAGGAACGGGATTACCATGCGGATCCTGTTTAATTCTCTGAAACAGATGCGCAGTTTTCACCTGCCATACTAATACCCACTTCTCCTCTCTGGGGATAATAAAAACAAACCAGCGAACTGACAGAGGGCCTGACCAACACATCCACACCGACCCCACAGGAAAAAAAAAAACAACACCGTAGCCTCCAGCTACTAATTATAATGCTAACTTGCAAAATTTTCCTGCATTTTTAAACAATGGAAAAATGATGGTGAGATGATACTTAGAAGAATGGCTTCTTGTCAGTCTCCACTAACAAAAATAGGCAACACCAAGTCAGCTACTCCTCAGCATAGTTATGTCCGTCGCAGCCTTCTTGGGTTTCAAGAGGCACAAACAAACGTTATCACAATTATGGTAAAATGCTGAACACCTGCAAATAATTTTCAACGTAGTGGTTAATTGAGAAGCTCTGAGGCATACTTCTTGGAACAAGCCAGTTTCCTGTGCCCACGCATAGAGAAGCATATAGAACCATGGTGGATTCCCAGCTCATGAAGCAAAGGATTCTTAAAGGAACGGGATTACCATGCGGATCCTGTTTAATTCTCTGAAACAGATCCGCAGTTTTCACCTGCCATACTAATACCCACTTCTCCTCTCTGGGGATAATAAAAACAAACCAGCGAACTGACAGAGGGCCTGACCAACACATCCACACCGACACCACAGGAAAAAAAAAAAAAAACAACGTGGCCTCCAGCTACTAATTATAATGCTAACTTGCAAAATTTCCCTGCATTTTAAAACAATGGAAAAATGGTGGTGGGATGATACTTAGAAGAATGGCTTCTTGTCTGTCTCCACTGACAAAAATAGGCAACACCAAGTCCGCTACTCCTCAGCATAGTTATGTCCGTCGCAGCCTTCTTGGGTTTCAGGAGGCACATACAAACGTTATCAAAATTATGGTGAAACGCTGAAAACCTGCAAATAATTTTCAACGTACTGGTTAATTTGAAAACTCTCCAGCATACTTCTTGGAACAAGCCAGGTACCTGTGCCCACGCATAGAGGAGTATATAGAAACATGGTGGAATCCCAGCTGATGAAGCAAAGGATTCTTAAAGGAATGAGATGACCATGCGGATCCTGTTTAATACTCTGAAACAGAATCCGCACTTTTCACCTGCCAAACACATGCCCACTACTCTTCTCTGGGGATAATTAAAACAAACTAGCGATCTGACAGAGGGCCTGAACACCCATCCTGACCGACCCCACAAAAAAAAAGTACCCTCCAGCCACTAATTATAATGCCAATTTGTAAAATTTCCCTGCATTTTTAAACAATGGAGAAATGATGGTGGGATGATACTTAGAAGAATGGCTTCTTGTCAGTCTCCACTGACAAAAATAGGCAACACCAAGTCAGCTACGCCTCGGCATAATTATGTCCGTAGCAGCCATATTTGGTTTCAGTAGGCACATACACACGTTATCACAATTATGGTGAAACGCTGAAAAACTGCATAGGATTTTCAACATACTGGTTAATTGAAAAGCTCTGAGGCATACTTCTTGGAACAAGCCAGTTTCCTGTGCCCACGCATAGAGAAGTATATAGAACCATGGTGGATTCCCAGCTCATGAAGCAAAGGATTCTTAAAGGAACGGGATTACCATGCGGATCCTGTTTAATTCTCTGAAACAGATCCGCAGTTTTCACCTGCCATACTAATGCCCACTTCTCCTCTCTGGGGATAATAAAAACAAACCAGCGAACTGACAGAGGGCCTGACCAACACATCCACACCGACCCCACAGGAAAAAAAAAAAAAAAAAACACCGTAGCCTCCAGCTACTAATTATAATGCCAACTTGCAAAATTTTCCTGCGTTATTAAACTATGGAAAAATGTGGTGAGAGGATACTTAGAAGAATGGATTTTGTCAGTATCCACTCACAAAAATAGGCAAAACCAAGTCAGCTACGCCTCAGCATAGTTATGTCCGTCGCAGCCTTCTTGGGTTTCAGGAGCCACAAACAAACGTTATCACAATTATGGTGAAACGCTGAACACCTGCAAATAATTTTCAACGTACTGTTTAATTTGAAAATTCTCCAGCATACTTCTTGGAACAAACCAGGTACCTGTGCCCACGCATAGAGGAGTATATAGAAACATGGTGGAATCCCAGCTGATGAAGCAAAGGATTCTTAAAGGAATGAGATGACCATGCGGATCCTCTTTAATTCTCTGAAACAGAATCCGCACTTTTCACCTGGCAAACACATGCCCACTACTATTCTCTGGGGATAATAAAAACAAACCAGCGATGTGACAGAGGGCCTGAACACCCATCCTGACCGACCCCACAAAAAAAAAGTACCATCCAGCTACTAATTATAATGCCAATTTGCAAAATTTCCCTGCATTTTTAAACAATGGAGAAATCATGGTGGGATGATATTTAGAAGAATGGCTTCTTGTCAGTCTCCACTGAAAAAAATAGACAACACCAAGTCAGCTACGCCTCGGCATAGTTATGTCCGTAGCATCCATATTTGGTTTCAGTAGGCACATACACACGTTATCACAATTATGGTGAAACGCTGAAAACCTGCAAAGGATTTTCAACATACTGGTTAATTGAAAAGCTCTGAGGCATACTTCTTGGAAGAAGCCAGTTTCCTGTGCCCACGCATAGAGAAGTATATAGAACCAAGGTGGATTCCCAGCTCATGAAGCAAAGGATTCTTAAAGGAATGGGATTACCATGCGGATCCTGTTTAATTCTCTGAAACAAAATCCGCACTTTTCACCTGCCATACTAATACCCACTTCTCCTCTCTGGGGATAATAAAAACAAAGCAGCGAACTCACAGAGGGCCTGACCAACACATCCACACCGACCCCACAGGATAAAAAAAAAGAAACACCGTAGCCTCCAGCTACTGATTATAATACTAACTTGCAAAATTTTCCTGCATTTTTAAGCAATGGAAAAATGATGGTGATATGATACTTAGAAGAATAGATTCTTGTCAGTCTCCACTAACAAAAATAGGCAGAACCAAGTCAGCTACGCCTCAGCATAGTTATGCTCGTGGCAGCCATCTTGGGTTTCAGGAGGCACAAACAAACGTTATCACAAATAGGGTGAAACGCTGAACACCTGCAAATAATTTTCAACGTAGTGGTTAATTGAAAAGCTCTGCGGCATACTTCTTGGAACAAGTCAGTTACCTGTTCCCACACAAAGAGGAGTATATAGAACCATGGTGGATTTCCAGCTGATGAAGTAAAGGATTATTAAAGGAACGGGATGACCATGGAGATCATCGTTAATTCTCTGAAACAGAATCCGCCCTTTTCACCTGCCAAACACATGCCCACTTCTCCTCTCTGGGGATAATAAAAACTAACCAGCGAACTGACAGAGGGCCTGACCCCCCCATCCACATCGACCACACACAAAAAAAAAAAACCGTACCCTCCAGCTACTAATTATAATGCTAACTTGCAAAATTTCCCTGCATTTTAAAACAATGGAAAAATGGTGGTGGGATGATACTTAGAAGAATGGCTTCTTGTCAGTCTCCACTAACAAAAATAGGCAACACCAAGTCAGCTACTCCTCAGCATAGTTATGTCCGTCGCAGCCTTCTTGGGTTTCAGGAGGCACAAACAAACGTTATCACAATTATGGTGAAACGCTGAACACCTGCAAATAATTTTCAACGTAGTGGTTAATTGAAAAGCTCTGCGGCATATTTCTTGGAACAAGCCAGTTACCTGTTCCCACGCAAAGAGGAGTATACAGAACCCTGGTGGATTTCCAGCTGATGAAGTAAAGGATTCTTAAAGGAATGAGATGACCATGCGGATCCTGTTTAATTCTCTGAAACAGAATCCGCACTTTTCACCTGGCAAACACATGCCCACTACTCTTCTCTGGGGATAATAAAAACAAACCAGCGATGTGACAGAGGGCCTGAACACCCATCCTGACCGACCCCACAAAAAAAAAGTACCCTCCAGCTACTAATTATAATGCCAATTTGCAAAATTTCCCTGCATTTTTAAACAATGGAGAAATCATGGTGGGATGATATTTAGAAGAATGGCTTCTTGTCAGTCTCCACTGAAAAAAATAGACAACACCAAGTCAGCTACGCCTCGGCATAGTTATGTCCGTAGCATCCATATTTGGTTTCAGTAGGCACATACACACGTTATCACAATTATGGTGAAATGCTGAAAACCTGCAAAGGATTTTCAACATACTGGTTAATTGAAAAGCTCTGAGGCATACTTCTTGGAAGAAGCCAGTTTCCTGTGCCCACGCATAGAGAAGTATATAGAACCAAGGTGGATTCCCAGCTCATGAAGCAAAGGATTCTTAAAGGAATGGGATTACCATGCGGATCCTGTTTAATTCTCTGAAACAGAATCCGCACTTTTCACCTGCCATACTAATACCCACTCTCCTCTCTGGGGATAATAAAAACAAACCAGCGAACTCACAGAGGGCCTGACCAACACATCCACACCGACCCCACAGGAAAAAAAAAAAAAACACCGTAGCCTCCAGCTACTGATTATAATACTAACTTGCAAAATTTTCCTGCATTTTTAAGCAATGGAAAAATGATGGTGATATGATACTTAGAAGAATAGATTCTTGTCAGTCTCCACTAACAAAAATAGGCAGAACCAAGTCAGCTACGCCTCAGCATAGTTATGTTCGTGGCAGCCATCTTGGGTTTCAGGAGGCACAAACAAACGTTATCACAATTAGGGTGAAACGCTGAACACCTGCAAATAATTTTCAACGTAATGGTTAATTGAAAAGCTCTGCGGCATACTTCTTGGAACAAGCCAGTTACCTGTTCCCACACAAAGAGGAGTATATAGAACCATGGTGGATTCCCAGCTCATGAAGCAAAGGATTCTTAAAGGAACGGGATTACCATGCGGATCCTGTTTAATTCTCTGAAACAGATCCGCAGTTTTCACCTGCCATACTAATACCCACTTCTCCTCTCTGGGGATAATAAAAACAATCCAGCGAACTGACAGGGGGCCTCACCAACACATCCACACCGACACCACAGGAAAAAAAAAAAAAAAACACCGTAGCCTCCAGCTATTAATTATAATGCTAACTTGCAAAATTTCCCTGCATTTTAAAACAATGGAAAAATGGTGGTGGGATGATACTTAGAAGAATGGCTTCTTGTCAGTCTCCACTAACAAAAATAGGCAACACCAAGTCAGCTACTCCTCAGCATAGTTATGTCCGTCGCAGCCTTCTTGGGTTTCAGGAGGCACAAACAAACGTTATCACAATTACGGTGAAACGCTGAACACCTGCAAATAATTTTCAACGTACTGGTTAATTGAAAAGCTCTGCGGCATACTTCTTGGAACAAGCCAGTTACCTGTTCCCACGCAAAGAGGAGTATATAGAACCATGGTGGATTTCCAGCTGATGAAGTACAGGATTATTAAAGGAATGGGATGACCATGGGGATCATCGTTAATTCTCTGAAACAGAATCCGCCCTTTTCACCTGCCAAACACATGCCCACTTCTCCTCTCTGGGGATAATAAAAACTAACCAGCGAACTGACAGAGGGCGTGACCCGCCGAGCCACAGCGACCACACACACACAAAAAAAAAAACTGTACCCTCCAGCTACTAATTTTAATGCTAACTTTCCAAATTTCCCTGCATTTTAAAACAATGGAAAAATGGTGGTTTGATGATACTTAGAAGAATGGCTTCTAGTCTGTCTCCACTAACAAAAATAGGCAACACCAAGTCAGCTACTCCTCAGCATCGTTATGTCCATCGCAGCCTTCTTGGGTTCAGGAGGCACATACAAACCTTATCAAAATTATGGTGAAACGCTGAAAACCTGCAAATAATTTTCAACGTACTGGTTAATTGAAAAGCTCTGCGGCATACTTCTTGGAACAAGCCAGTTACCTGTTCCCACACAAAGAGGAGTATATAGAACCATGGTGGATTTCCAGCTGATGAAGTAAAGGATTATTAAAGGAACGGGATGACCATGGAGATCATCGTTAATTCTCTGAAACAGAATCCGCCCTTTTCACCTGCCAAACACATGCCCACTTCTCCTCTCTGGGGATAATAAAAACTAACCAGCGAACTGACAGAGGGCCTGACCCCCCCATCCACATCGACCACACACAAAAAAAAAAAACCGTACCCTCCAGCTACTAATTATAATGCTAACTTGCAAAATTTCCCTGCATTTTAAAACAATGGAAAAATGGTGGTGGGATGATACTTAGAAGAATGGCTTCTTGTCAGTCTCCACTAACAAAAATAGGCAACACCAAGTCAGCTACTCCTCAGCATAGTTATGTCCGTCGCAGCCTTCTTGGGTTTCAGGAGGCACAAACAAACGTTATCACAATTATGGTGAAACGCTGAACACCTGCAAATAATTTTCAACGTAGTGGTTAATTGAAAAGCTCTGCGGCATATTTCTTGGAACAAGCCAGTTACCTGTTCCCACGCAAAGAGGAGTATACAGAACCCTGGTGGATTTCCAGCTGATGAAGTAAAGGATTCTTAAAGGAATGAGATGACCATGCGGATCCTCTTTAATTCTCTGAAACAGAATCCGCACTTTTCACCTGGCAAACACATGCCCACTACTCTTCTCTGGGGATAATAAAAACAAACCAGCGATGTGACAGAGGGCCTGAACACCCATCCTGACCGACCCCACAAAAAAAAAGTACCCTCCAGCTACTAATTATAATGCCAATTTGCAAAATTTCCCTGCATTTTTAAACAATGGAGAAATCATGGTGGGATGATATTTAGAAGAATGGCTTCTTGTCAGTCTCCACTGAAAAAAATAGACAACACCAAGTCAGCTACGCCTCGGCATAGTTATGTCCGTAGCATCCATATTTGGTTTCAGTAGGCACATACACACGTTATCACAATTATGGTGAAATGCTGAAAACCTGCAAAGGATTTTCAACATACTGGTTAATTGAAAAGCTCTGAGGCATACTTCTTGGAAGAAGCCAGTTTCCTGTGCCCACGCATAGAGAAGTATATAGAACCAAGGTGGATTCCCAGCTCATGAAGCAAAGGATTCTTAAAGGAATGGGATTACCATGCGGATCCTGTTTAATTCTCTGAAACAGAATCCGCACTTTTCACCTGCCATACTAATACCCACTCTCCTCTCTGGGGATAATAAAAACAAACCAGCGAACTCACAGAGGGCCTGACCAACACATCCACACCGACCCCACAGGAAAAAAAAAAAAAACACCGTAGCCTCCAGCTACTGATTATAATACTAACTTGCAAAATTTTCCTGCATTTTTAAGCAATGGAAAAATGATGGTGATATGATACTTAGAAGAATAGATTCTTGTCAGTCTCCACTAACAAAAATAGGCAGAACCAAGTCAGCTACGCCTCAGCATAGTTATGTTCGTGGCAGCCATCTTGGGTTTCAGGAGGCACAAACAAACGTTATCACAATTAGGGTGAAACGCTGAACACCTGCAAATAATTTTCAACGTAATGGTTAATTGAAAAGCTCTGCGGCATACTTCTTGGAACAAGCCAGTTACCTGTTCCCACACAAAGAGGAGTATATAGAACCATGGTGGATTCCCAGCTCATGAAGCAAAGGATTCTTAAAGGAACGGGATTACCATGCGGATCCTGTTTAATTCTCTGAAACAGATCCGCAGTTTTCACCTGCCATACTAATACCCACTTCTCCTCTCTGGGGATAATAAAAACAATCCAGCGAACTGACAGGGGGCCTCACCAACACATCCACACCGACACCACAGGAAAAAAAAAAAAAAAACACCGTAGCCTCCAGCTATTAATTATAATGCTAACTTGCAAAATTTCCCTGCATTTTAAAACAATGGAAAAATGGTGGTGGGATGATACTTAGAAGAATGGCTTCTTGTCAGTCTCCACTAACAAAAATAGGCAACACCAAGTCAGCTACTCCTCAGCATAGTTATGTCCGTCGCAGCCTTCTTGGGTTTCAGGAGGCACAAACAAACGTTATCACAATTACGGTGAAACGCTGAACACCTGCAAATAATTTTCAACGTACTGGTTAATTGAAAAGCTCTGCGGCATACTTCTTGGAACAAGCCAGTTACCTGTTCCCACGCAAAGAGGAGTATATAGAACCATGGTGGATTTCCAGCTGATGAAGTACAGGATTATTAAAGGAATGGGATGACCATGGGGATCATCGTTAATTCTCTGAAACAGAATCCGCCCTTTTCACCTGCCAAACACATGCCCACTTCTCCTCTCTGGGGATAATAAAAACTAACCAGTGAACTGACAGAGGGCGTGACCCGCCGATCCACAGCGACCACACACACACAAAAAAAAAAACCGTACCCTCCAGCTACTAATTTTAATGCTAACTTTCCAAATTTCCCTGCATTTTAAAACAATGGAAAAATGGTGGTTTGATGATACTTAGAAGAATGGCTTCTAGTCTGTCTCCACTAACAAAAATAGGCAACACCAAGTCAGCTACTCCTCAGCATCGTTATGTCCATCGCAGCCTTCTTGGGTTCAGGAGGCACATACAAACCTTATCAAAATTATGGTGAAACGCTGAAAACCTGCAAATAATTTTCAACGTACTGGTTAATTTGAAAACTCTCCCGCATACTTCTTGGAACAAGCCAGGTACCTGTGCCCACGCATAGAGGAGTATATAGAAACATGGTGGTATCCCAGCTGATGAAGCAAAGGATTCTTAAAGGAATGAGATGACCATGCGGATCCTGTTTAATTCTCTGAAACAGAATCCGCCCTTTTCACCTGCCAACACATGCCCACTACTCTTCTCTGGGGATAATAAAAACAAACCAGCGATCTGATAGAGGGCCTGAACACCCATCCTGACCGACCCCACAAAAAAAAAAGTACCCTCCAGCTACTAATTATAATGCCAATTTGCAAAATTTCCGTGCATTTTAAAACCATGGAGAAATGATGGTGGGATGATACTTAGAAGAATGTCTTCTTGTCAGTCTCCACTGACAAAAATAGGCAACACCAAGTCAGCTACGCCTAAGCATAGTTATGTCCGTAGCAGCCATATTTGGTTTCAGTAGGCACATACACACGTTATCACAATTATGGTGAAACGCTGAAAACCTGCGAAGGATTTTCAACATACTGGTTAATTAAAATGCTCTGCGGCATACTTCTTGGAACAAGCCAGTTTCCTGTGCCCACGCATAGAGAAGTATATAGAACCATGGTGGATTCCCAGCTCATGAAGCAAAGGATTCTTAAAGGAACGGGATTACCATGAGGATCCCGTTTAATTCTCTGAAACAGATCCGCAGTTTTCACCTGCCATACTAATACCCACTTCTCCTCTCTGGGGATAATAAAAACAAACCAGCGAACTGACAGAGGGCCTGACCAACACATCCACACCGACCCCACAGGAAAAAAAAAAAACAACACCGTAGCCTCCAGCTACTAATTATAATGCTAACTTGCAAAATTTCCCTGCATTTTAAAACAATGGAAAAATGATGCTGAGATGATACTTAGAGGAATGGATTCTTGTCAGTCTCCACTAACAAAAATAGGCAAAACCAAGTCAGCTACGCCTCAGCATACTTATTTTCCTGGCAGCCATCTTGAGTTTCAGGAGGCACAAACAAAGGTTATCACAATTATGGTGAAACGCTGAACACCTGCAAATAATTTCCAACGTAGTGGTTAATTGAAAAGCTCTGCGGTATACTTCTTGGAACAAGCCAGTTACCTGTTCCACGCAAAGAGGAGTATATAGAACCATGGTGGATTTCCAGCTGATGAAGTAAAGGATTATTAAAGGAATGGGATGACCATGGGGATCATCGTTAATTCTCTGAAAAAGAATCCGCCCTTTTCACCTGCCAAACACATGCCCACTTCTCCTCTCTGGGGATAATAAAAACTAACCAGCGAACTGACAGAGGGCCTGACCCCCCCATCCACATCAACCGCACAAAAAAAAAAAAAACCGTACCCTCCAGCTACTAATTATAATGCTAACTTGCAAAATTTCCCTGCATTTTAAAACAATGGAAAAATGGTGGTGGGATGATACTTAGAAGAATGGCTTCTTGTCTGTCTCCACTAACAAAAATAGGCAACACCAAGTCAGCTACTCCTCAACATAGTTATGTCCGTCGCAGCCTTCTTGGGTTTCAGGAGGCACAAACAAACGTTATCACAATTACGGTGAAACGCTGAACACCTGCAAATAATTTTCAACGTAGTGGTTAATTGAAAAGCTCTGCGGCATACTTCTTGGAACAAGCCAGTTTCCTGTTCCCACGCAAAGAGGAGTATATAGAACCATGGTGGATTTCCAGCTTATGAAGTAAAGAATTATTAAAGGAACGGGATGACCATGGGGATCATCGTTAATTCTCTGAAACAGAATCCGTCCTTTTCACCTGCCAAACACATGCCCACTTCTCCTCTCTGGGGATAATAAAAACTAACCAGCGAACTGACAGAGGGCCTGACCCCCCCATCCACATCGACCACACACACAAAAAAACCGTACCCTCCAGCTACTAATTATAATGCTAACTTGCAAAATTTCCCTGCATTTTAAAACAATGGAAAAATGGTGGTGGGATGATACTTAGAAGAATGGCCTCTTGTCAGTCTCCACTAACAAAAATAGGCAACACCAAGTCAGCTACTCCTCAGCATAGTTATGTCCGTCGCAGCCTTCTTGGGTTTCAGGAGGCACAAACAAACGTTATCACAATTATGGTGAAACACTGAACACCTGCAAATAATTTTCAACGTAGTGGTTAATTGAAAAGCTCTGCGGCATACTTCTTGGAACAAGCCAGTTTTTTGTTCCCACGCAAAGAGGAGTATATAGAACCATGGTGGATTTCCAGCTGATGAAGTAAAGGATTATTAACGTCACGGGATGACCATGGGGATCATCGTTAATTCTCTGAAACAGAATCCGCCCTTTTCACCTGCCAAACACATGCCCACTTCTCCTCTCTGGGGATAATAAAAACTAACCAGCGAACTGACAGAGGGCCTGACCCCCCCATCCACATCGACCACACACAAAAAAAAAACCGTACCCTCCAGCTACTAAGTATAATGCTAACTTGCAAAATTTCCCTGCGTTTTAAAACAATGGAAAAATGGTGGTGGGATGATACTTAGAAGAATGGCTTCTTGTCACTCTCCACTAACAAAAATAGGCAACACCAAGTCAGCTACTCCTCAGCATAGTTATGTCCGTCGCAGCCTTCTTGGGTTTCAGGAGGCACATACAAACCTTATCAAAATTATGGTGAAACGCTGAAAACCTGCAAATAATTTTCAACGTACTGGTTAATTTGGAAACTCTCCAGCATACTTCTTGGAACAAGCCAGGTACCTGTGCCCATGAATAGAGGAGTATATAGAAACATGGTGGAATCCCAGCTGGTGAAGCAAAGTTTTCTTAAAGGAATGAGATGGCCATGCGGATCCTGTTTAATTCTCTGAAACAGAATCCGCACTTTTCACCAGCCAAACACATGCCCACTACTCTTCTCTGGGGATAATAAAAACAAACCAGCGATCTGACAGAGGGCCTGAACACCCATCCTGACCGACCCCACAAAAAAAATGTACCCTCCAGCTACTAATTATAATGCCAATTTGCAAAATTTCCCTTCATTTTAAAACAATGGAGAAATGATGGTGGGATGATACTTAGAAGAATGGCTTCTTGTCAGTCTCCACTGACAAAAATAGGCAACACCAAGTCAGCTACGCCTCAGCATAGTTATGTCCGTAGCAGCCATATTTGGTTTCAGTAGGCACATACACACGTTATCACAATTATGGTGAAACGCTGAAAACCTGCAAAGGATTTTCAACATACTGGTTAATTGAAAATCTCTGAGGCATACTTCTTGCAACAAGGCAGTTTCCTGTGCCCACGCATAGAGAAGTATATAGAACCATGGTGGATTCCCAGCTCATGAAGCAAAGGATTCTTAAAGGAACGGGATTACCATGCGGATCCTGTTTAATTCTCTGAAACAGATCCGCAGTTTTCACCTGCCATACTAATACCCACTTCTCCTCTCTGGGGATAATAAAAACAAACCAGCGAACTGACAGAGGGCCTGACCAACACATCCACACCAACCCCACAGGAAAAAAAAAAAAAAAAAAAACACCGTAGCCTCCAGCTACTAATTATAATGCCAATTTGCAAAATTTCCCTGCATTTTAAAACAATGGAGAAATGATGGTGGGATGATACTTAGAAGAATGGCTTCTTGTCAGTCTCCACTGACAAAAATAGGCAACACCAAGTCAGCTACGCCTCAGCATAGTTATGTCCGTAGCAGCCATATTTGGTTTCAGTAGGCACATACACACGTTATCACAATTATGATGAAACGCTGAACACCTGCAAATAATTTTCAACGTAGTGGTTAATTGAAAAGCTCTGCGGCATACTTCTTGGAACAAGCCAGTTACCTGTTCCCACGCAAAGAGGAGTATATAGAACCATGGTGGATTTCCAGCTGATGAAGTAAAGGATTATTAAAGGAACGGGATGACCATGGGGATCATCGTTAATTCTCTGAAACAGAATCCGCCCTTTTCACCTGCCAAACACATGCCCACTTCTCCTCTCTGGGGATAATAAAAACTAACCAGCGAACTGACAGAGGGCCTGACCCCCCCATCCACATCGACCACACACAAAAAAAAACCGTATCCTCCAGCTACTAATTATAATGCTAACTTGCAAAATTTCCCTGCATTTTAAAACAATGGAAAAATGGTGGTGGGATGATACTTAGAAGAATGGCTTCTTGTCAGTCTCCACTAACAAAAATAGGCAACACCAAGTCAGCTACTCCTCAGCATAGTTATGTCCGTCGCAGCATTCTTGGGTTTCAGGAGGCACATACAAACGTTATCAAAATTATGGTGAAACACTGAAAACCTGCAAATAATTTTCAACGTACTGGTTAATTTGAAAACTCTCCAGCATACTTCTTGGAACAAGCCAGTTACCTGTGTCCACGCATAGAGGAGTATATAGAAACATGGTGGAATCCCAGCTGATGAAGCAAAGGGTTCTTAAAGGAATGAGATGACCATGCGGATCCTGTTTAATTCTCTGAAACAGAATCCGCCCTTTTCACCTGCCAAACACATGCCCACTACTCTTCTCTGGGGATAATAAAAACAAACCAGCGATCTGACAGAGGGCCTGAACACCCATCCTGACCGACCCCACAAAAAAAAAAGTACCCTCCAGCTACTAATTATAATTCCCATTTGCAAAATTTCCCTGCATTTTTAAACAAAGGAGAAATGATGGTGGATGATACTTAGAAGAATGGCTTCTTGTCAGTCTCCACTGACAAAAATAGGCAAAACTACGTCAGCTAGGCCTCAGCATAGTTATGTCCGTCGCAGCCTTCTTGGCTTTCAGGAGGCACAAACAAACGTTATCACAATTATGGTGAAACGCTGAACACCTGCAAATAATTTTCAACGTAGTGGTTAATTGAAAAGCTCTGCGGCATACTTCTTGGAACAAGCCAGTTACCTGTTCCCACGCAAAGAGGAGTATAGAGAACCATGGTGGATTTCCAGCTGATGAAGTAAAGGATTATTAAAGGAACGGGATGACCATGGGGATCATCGTTAATTCTCTGAAACAGAATCTGCCTTTTTCACCTGCCAAACACATGCCCACTTCACCTCTCTGGGGATAATAAAAACTAACCAGCGAACTGACAGAGGGCCTGACCCCCCCATGCACATCGACCACACACACACAAAAAAAAAAAACCGTACCCTCCAGCTACTAATTATAATGCTAACTTGCAAAATTTCCCTGCATTTTAAAACAAGGAAAAATGGTGGTGGGATGATACTTAGAAGAATGGCTTCTTGTCAGTCTCCACTAACAAAAATAGGCAACACCAAGTCAGCTACTCCTCAGCATAGTTATGTCCGTCGCAGCCTTCTTGGGTTTCAGGAGGCACAAACAAACGTTATCACAATTATGGTGAAACGCTGAACACCTGCAAATAATTTTCAACGTAGTGGTTAATTGAAAAGCTCTGCGGCATAGTTCTTGGAACAAGCCAGTTACCTGTTCCCACGCAAAGAGGAGTATATAGAACCATGGTGGAAATCCAGCTGATGACGTTAAGGATTATTAAAGGAACGGGATGACCATGGGGATCATCGTTAATTCTCTGAAACAGAATTCGCCCTTTTCACCTGCCAAACACATGCCCACTTCTCCTCTCTGGGGATAATAAAAACTAACCAGCGAACTGAAAGAGGGCCTGACCCCCCCATCCACATCGACCACACAAAAAAAAAAAAAAACCGTACCCTCCAGCTACTAATTATAATGCTAACTTGCAAAATTTCCCTGCATTTTAAAACAATGGAAAAATGGTGGTGGGATGATACTTATAAGAATGGCTTCTTGTGTGTCTCCACTAACAAAAATAGGCAACACCAAGTCAGCTACTCCTCAGCATAGTTATGTCCGTCGCAGCCTTCTTGGGTTTCAGGAGGCACATACAAACGTTATCACAATTATGGTGAAATGCTGAAAACCTGCAAATAATTTTCAACGTACTGGTTAATTTGAAAACTCTCCAGCATACTTCTTGGAACAAGCCAGGTACCTGTGCCCACGCATAGAGGAGTATATAGAAACATAGTGGAATCCCAGCTGATGAAGCAAAGGATTCTTAAAGGAATGAGATGACCATGTGGATCCTGTTTAATTCTCTGAAACAGAATCCGCACTAATCACCTGCCAAACACATGCCCACTGCTCTTCTCTGGGGATAATAAAAACAATCCAGCGATCTGACAGAGGTCCTGAATGCGGGGAGTTAGCTACGCTCCCCGCAAAGAGGTCCTTTTCTCTTTGTTCTGATCAGATCTCTAAGTTGACTACGCCAGTTTGCAGGGAGTTAGCTACGCTCCCTGCAAAGAGGTTTTTTCTTCCGATCAGGTCTCTCAGGCAGGGGTCATCGCAAAGGATGAAAAATATAGTAGGAAACAGAAATAAAAATATAAAGTAATGGCAATAATAATACACAGAGCCAAAGGTATAGTTTATAAAGTGAAAGTTTATGAAAATAGATAAAGGAGGGTATCCGGATGGAAATATTTTACCCGCATCAAATATTTCCCCGACTGAAACTCCACACAGGTATTATATAGGGTACATACAGGCTCCGGTTGCCAAGCGCAACGGGATTTTGATACTAACAGGCAGTTTGCTTTAGGGTCAAAGTCTCCTAAAAGTCTACTACAGATCCTTTAACTAACTCTAACTAGAGGAACAATGGGTTATAAAATCTTCTTGGGGCAAACTTCTAAGTTTTATGATAAGGCTATTACTTTAGCAACAAACAGAGACATCTTGGCTCTGGTGATTGTGTTCTTGGAGACAGAGATGATCCCAGAAGTCAACATGGGCTGTGCTTTGTGTTAATTACTTGAACCGCATGGTTCCATCTGGGCCCAGCTTGGGCATTAACATATCTATCTGATTAGCTCTCATCTCCGGGGGTCCACCTGTCAGCAGCACCAGCAACCTTTGGTCCTAAGGGAGGCCTGCCTTGTCTTTCAAAACAGGTGAGAACCAAAGGCCCAGTTTACAGCTGTCTCCTTGAGATGCAGCTTCTACTGACCAGCAAGACGCCCTCCTGGGACGAGGCAGCTTTTGAACTAACACATTTATCTTTTCCTTAAGGCAAAGCCTTATTTGACTTCTGAAATCAAATCTTGTCTCCAGAAATACAGGGGGCATTTCTACAACTCAGTATTCTTAGGCTCAACATCTCCCCCTTTTTTATTTTTTGAAGAAAGTTGATGGAGTTGGACAGCCATCACAGCGAGGAGTTGGTCTCTGGATTCTTGTCTGCTTCGGAGTTTTCTCCAGAGTATAAATAAACACAAGCAAAGGATTAAAATAATGCTAAAAGTTACAATAGTGGAACTCCCATAGATCTTAAGATGATAAAGTGGATCAGCAGACTCCAAACCAGAAGAGATGTCATCAATAATGTCAGCTTCAGAGAGCAATTTAAGTTTGTGACTGAAGGTACTTAATATTTCTTGTTGTAAATTTTTAATCTCTTCAGTCAGATTTCCTTGATTAAGTAGATGTTTTTTGATGTTTTCCCCAGGAAACCGAGTTTGATTATATATATGAGGTGTAACACAAAATTGAGTGATATTCCAATCACAACGAAGTCTAAGTTGCTTTTGTAGACTTATAACCTGGTCTCCCAACAAGGTGACTGCTTGCTGTAAGTCAGCCACTTGAGTAGCTAATTTAGAGTCAATTTGATTTTGTGTAGACCATAATTGATTTGAATCATGGTGCCAGTTTTGAACAAATTCAGTGGTCTGAACGGTCTGATGTAGAGCCACACCTGCGGTGGCCGCAGAAGCAGTGACAGCAATGATTCCCAAAATAGCTGCTATTAAGAGACCAATAAATCTTTTTGTACGTTTAAGAATGTGGTTAAGTAGTTTATCCAAAAGGAACATTGCTGGTGTTTCTTGCCAGACTCTATTCATTTTAACAGGTAACCACAGTCCTGTTCTGGCTTTGAAAATATAAAGTGTTTCTTTATAAGGGTTGAACTTTATAGAATTCTTAATACAGGTATAATAAGAACAGTTGTCACAGGTCACTAGGAAAGAAGGTTCTTTATAAACAGCATGTCCAATCATAAATAAGTAAGGCAGTCTAACACAAACTTGAATATAATGAGTAGAATTTAAATTAAAAGTCCATTCTCGGCTATTGTTTGTATCCAGTGTGTGTGCTAATCCAGGCCTGCAAAGAGTGCAAAGCAGCTGATATTTTCCACAATTGATCATGAATAGGGCCATCTAAAATATGAGGAGCTGGAGAGCTCATACCATCATTGAGCCATGTAATATGACTTTTAAGGTCAGTGTCTTTTACAGACATCGAGGTGGCAGTTTTATTCCAATGAAGCTTTTTAAAATTGTGAGAGGAGGCAGGATGTCCATAGGGACTCCAGTCTAGGACAACACCATAAGATGTGGACCCAGCAAGAATGCGCCCCGTGTGAGCTCTATAATTGTCCCATTGTACCCAAGTTTTAGGATCAGAAATTATTACTTTCTTACAAAGGGGTGTATCTGTGGGTGCAATTTTAGAATGCCCAATAGTGATGTGTCTGGTTGCCAGACACTCTTACCACCATGCTCACCACGCAGATCATGGCAAGAAAAAGATTTACAGACGTTTTAGGTACAAATGTCCGGTTCAATATCTTGTCTGCTTCTTTGTATGTTCTCTTCAGCTGTCCCCACGTCATGGTCTGTGCCTGACGTGTCTTCTGCTTTTTCCCCTTGAGTTTCCACTCTGGGTTTGATTCTTCTGCTTGGAATCCAGACTGTTGGTCTGTCATCTGTCAAAACACAAGCAAAAACTCTCCCCCACACCTTTGCCCATCCTTTTTTCCATTTATTTTCTACATTATCTTTCCACCAGATAGGCTGGTGAGGGAAAGAGTCTGATTGTGGACTCCCATTCCAATGCTTTTCTATTGCTGTTAATTTATCTTCCTTATGAATATTCAAAAACTTTTAGGTAAATAAGGCTTGATTTATTCTGTCTTTGGGAGACTGTCTACCTCCCTCTTTTTGTTTTAATAACATGTTTTTTAAAGTTTGATGTGTACGTTCTATAATACCTTGTCCTTGAGGATTATAAGGAATGCCAGTAATGTGCTTGATGTCTCATTTAATATAAAAAGCTGCAAAAGAATGACTAGTGTAAGCAGGGCCATTGTCAGTTTTAATGGTGGCTGGGACTCCCATTTATACAAAACAGGAGTGTAAACGTGAAAGTACATGTCTAACAGTTTCTCCAGAGGATGGAGTAGCCATAATAAGACTGGAATAAGTATCTACAGTAACACGTACAATACCTAACTTGCCAAATTTAGGAATATGAGTAACATCCATTTGCCATAATTCATTTGGCGAGAGACCTCGAGGATTAAGTCCTGCAGAAAATTTAAGCTGATTAATTAATTGACAAGTGGGACAATGAGAAACAATACGTTTGGCTTGATTATTAATTGTATAATTATATTGATTATTTTTAAATCAGTTAACATTTGCCATTTGCCAGATTTCTTTTTAATAACAAATATAGGAGAATTCCACGGACTGGTGGACTCCTCTATATGTCCTGCTTGTAATTGTTCTTCTCCTAATATTTGAAGAGCACCCAATTTTTCTTGGTTTAGTGGCCACTGCTCTGTCCATATAGGCTTTTGTGATATCCAATTTAAAGCCAGAGCATAATGGTGCTTTTCAGCAGCAGTGGCCGCTATCCAAAATTTGGATAGCATAAACCATGCCGAGAAGTATGTGCCTTTGGTGCCTCGAAAGTCTTAGCCCCTTGGCTCCTTTTACCCAAACCAAAACAAGGGTTATAATTCATATTTAACATAATCTGTTTAGCAGGAGCAGATGTATTAGGTATATTGATGTATGCTCCCCATTGCTGTAACAAATCTCTTCCCCACAAATTAATAGTGATGTTAGCCACGTAAGGTTTTAAAGTGGCTGTCTGTCCATCAGGACCTGAACAATTTAAAATTTGTCGACTTTGAAATATGTCAGTCATCGTTCCTATTCCGGTAAGAACAGTAGGAACTTCTTGTAAAGGCCAAGCCTTTGGCCAAAAACTTTTAGAAATAATTGTAACATCAGCCCCAGTATCTACAAGTCCAACAAAAGATTTGCCATTTAACTTAATCTCTAATTGAGGTCTCTGGTCATTAATTAAAGCTTGCCAATACACTTTAGTTCCAGTGCTCCCAAAACCTCCCTGCCTTAGAACTTCTGTATATAAGGTAACAATAGAAGTTGTGCAATACGGTCTCTAGCCTGAATAAGATAATCAAAATTGGAACTCATCATTAACTGAAATTTTTCCTGAGTAATCTGAATCAACTATACCCAAATGTACTGAAATCCCTTTTAAGGTAAGAGAGCTCCGGTCAGTGATAAAAGCTCCGGAAAGTTGTTTATAATTTTTTTTTTTTTTCCAAAATGTCCTTTACGGACGTAATCGAGACATTTTACGACAGTTTTTTGCTTTCTGGGAATGCCTTTCCCACTGCTAGCCTCAGCCAACATTTGTATTTTAAAAGCCTCTGATTTAACTTTTCGGCGAAACCCTTTTTTTTTTTTTTTTGAGCGGCGGATGTAAAAGCCGCTAACATTTTGAATTAGTATTATTAAAAGCCAATATATGTAATATTAAATTTTTTAAGTCAGGCGGACTAACCGTTTTTTGCACATCTTGTAATCTAGTGATAAAATCTACATAAGTTTCATTAACATTTTCTTTAACATCTTACACAAGAAAACACAGACTGTTTAGGAGAAGCTATCTTCTCTTATGTTCTAATACAGCACTGTTGAATTTGAGCAATAACCTGATCATCTTTTCTAAGATCTTAGTTTGTTCTTTAAAAGTTTTTTTTTTTTTTTTAACAGCCTCTCTCAACGGTGGATCATGCTTCAGGGAATCATTTGCATTAGAGAGTAGCGGTTCCCAAGCTTAAAGCGGCTGACTTGAGCCGCGCAGAGAGCTCTTAAAGTGAAAGTTCTCCTTTAGAATTCTTTCTTTTTCTCTTTTCTATATTTTCTATAGACCCGAGAAGAGGGTCGGTACCTACTTTTATTGGCTTTGTCTTATCCTGGCCCAATGCAGACGGAAGGTCCCAATTGACCTTCTCTTTTCTGCTAAAAACAGGCTCCAGATCTTTTACTAAGCTTATTTTAGGACGGATATCCTCTGTCTCGCTAAAAGAGAATTCTGAGTTAGAATGAAACAGCTGTAGAGCTTGAGAAATTAAAGAGCAGAGCTTTTAAATACATAGAGAAATTTAATTTATTTATTTATTTATTTATTTATTTTCGGAGCGCTTTTCATAATGTTTTCAGCGCCAACTACTTTTGCTGCAGCTTGAACTCACCCGGAGGTGGGAACCAATCACAGTGCTTGGAAATTAAATTAACAATTTCTCGAGATTTTTCTTTTTGGCAATTACTCTAGTACTCTTTAATAAGCTCTCAACAATTCCACATACTCAGAAAAGATAGTCTTCCTCATTATTTTAATCCGGACAGAATAATAATTTACTTTGCCCTGGAGATGTTCACTTACCTCTCACTAGGTAAGACGCGCGCGCGACTTTCAATCCACTCCAGGTCCCTTGCGATGCAATTCGGGAACTCTTCGCTCGAGCAAAGCCTTTTGCCTTCAAGATCCTATCGGAGTGTCCTGCCGACTACGCCAGTTTGCGAGGAGTTAGCTACGCTCCCCGCAAAGAGGTCCTTTTTTTTTTTTTTTTTTTTGTTTATAAAGTGAAAGTTTATGAAAATAGATAAAGGAGGGTATCCAGATGGAAATATTTTACCCGCATCAAATATTTCCCCGACTGAAACTCCACACAGGTATTATATAGGGTACATACAGGCTCCGGTTGCCAAGGGCAACGGGATTTTGATACTAACAGGCAGTTTGCTTTAGGGTCAAAGTCTCCTAAAAGTCTACTACAGATCCTTTAACTAACTCTAACTAGGGGAACAATGGGTTATAAAATCTTCTTGGGGCAAACTTCTAAGTTTTATGATAAGGCTATTACTTTAGCAACAAACAGAGACATCTTGGCTCTGGTGATTGTGTTCTTGGAGACAGAGATGATCCCAGAAGTCAACATGGGCTGTGCTTTGTGTTAATTACTTGAACCGCATGGTTCCATCTGGGCCCAGCTTGGGCATTAACATATCTATCTGATTAGCTCTCATCTCCGGGGGTCCACCTGTCAGCAGCACCAGCAACCTTTGGTCCTAAGGGAGGCCTGCCTTGTCTTTCAAAACAGGTGAGAACCAAAGGCCCAGTTTACAGCTGTCTCCTTGAGATGCAGCTTCTACTGACGAGCAAGACGCCCTCCTGAGACGAGGCAGCTTTTGAACTAACACATTTATCTTTTCCTTAAGGCAAAGCCTTATTTGACTTCTGAAATCGAATCTTGTCTCCAGAAATACAGGGGGCAGTTCTACAACTCAGTATTCTTAGGCTCAACACCTGAACACCAGTCCTGACCGACCCCACAAAAAAAAAAGTACCCTCCAGCTACTAATTATAATGCCAATTTGCAAAATTTCCCTGCATTTTTAAACAATGGAGAAATGATGGTGGGATGATACTTAGAAGAATGGCTTCTTGTCAGTCTCCACTGGCAAAAATAGAGAACACCAAGTCAGCTACGCCTCGGCATAGTTATGTCCGTAGCAGCCATATTTGGTTTCAGTAGGCACACACACACGTTATCACAATTATGGTGAAACGCTGAAGACCTGCAAAGGATTTTCAACATACTGGTTAATTGAAAAGCTCTGAGGCATACTTCTTGGAACAAGCCAGTTTCCTGTGCCCACGCAAAGAGAAGTATATAGAACCATGGTGGATTCCCAGCTCATGAAGCAAAGAATTCTTAAGGGAAGGGGATTACCATGCGGATCCTGTTTAATTCTCTGAAACAGATCTGCAGTTTTCACCTGCCATACTAATAACCACTTCTCCTCTCTGGGGATAATAAAAACAAACCAGCGAACTGACAGAGGGCCTGACCAACACATCCACACCGACCCCACAGGAAAAAGAAAAACAAAACACCGTAGCATCCAGCTACTAATTATAATGCTAACTTGCAAAATTTTCCTGCATTTTTAAGCAATGGAAAAATGATGGTGAGATGATACTTAGAAGAATGGATTCTTGTCAGTCTCCAATAACAAAAATAGGCAAAACCAAGTCAGCTACTCCTCAGCATAGTTATGTCCGTCGCAGCCTTCTTCGGTTTCAGGAGGCACATACAAACGTTATCAAAATTATGGTGAAACACTGAAAACCTGCAAATAATTTTCAACGTACTGGTTAATTTGAAAACTCTCCAGCATACTTCTTGGAACCAGCCAGGTACCTGTGCCCATGCATAGAGGAGTATACAGAAACATGGTGGAATCCCAGCTGATGAAAGAAAGGATTCTTAAAGGAATGAGATGACCATGCGGATCCTGTTTAATTCTCTGAAACAGAATCCCCACTTTTCACCTGCCAAACACATGCCCACTACTCTTCTCTGGGGATAATAAAAACAAACCAGTGATCTGACAGAGGGCCTGAACACCCATCCTGACCGACCCCACAAAAAAAAAAGTACCCTCCAGCGACTAATTATAATGCCAATTTGCAAAATTTCCCTGCATTTTTAAACAATGGAGAAATGATGGTGGTATGATACTTAGAAGTATGGCTTCTTGTCAGTCTCCTCTAACAAAAATAGGCAACACCAAGTCAGCTACTCCTCAGCATAGTTATGTCTGTCGTAGCCTTCTTGTGTTTCAGGAGGCACAAACAAACGTTATCAAAATTATGGTGAAACGCTGAACACCTGCAAATAATTTTCAACGTAGTGGTTAATTGAAAAGCTCTGCGGTATACTTCTTGGAACAAGCCAGTTACCTGTTCCCACGCAAAGAGGAGTATATAGAACCATGGTGGATTTCCAGCTGATGAAGTAAAGGATTATTAAAGGAACGGGATGATCATGGGGATCATCCTTAATTCTCTGAAACAGAATCCGCCCTTTTCACCTGCCAAACACATGCCCACTTCTCCTCTCTGGGGATAATAAAAACTAACCAGCGAACTGACAGAGGGCCTGACCCCCCCATCCACATCGACCACACACACAAAAAAAAAAAACCTTACCCTCCAGCTACTAATTATAATGCTAACTTGCAAAATTTCCCTGCATTTTAAAACAATGGAAAAATGGTGGTGGCATGATACTTAGAAGAATGGCTTCTTGTCTGTCTACACTAAGAAAAATAGGAAACACCAAGTCAGCTACTCCTCAGCATAGTTATGTCCGTCGCAGCCTTCTTGGGTTTCATTAGGCAGAAACAAACGTTATCAAAATTATGGTGAAACGCTGAACACCTGCAAATAATTTTCAACGTAGTGGTTAACTGAAAAGCTCTGCGGCCTACTTCTTGGAACAAGCCAGTTACCTGTTCCCACGCAAAGAGGAGTATATAGAACCATCGTGGATTTCCAGCTGATGAAGTAAAGGATTATTAAAGGAACGGGATGACCATGGGGATCATCGTTAATTCTCTGAAACAGAATCCGCCTATTTCCCCTGCCAAACACATGCCCACTTGACCTCTCTGGGGATAATAAAAACTAACCAGCGAACTGACAGAGGGCCTGACCCCCCCTTCCACATCGATCACACACACACACACACAAAAAAAACCGTACCCTCCAGCTACTAATTATAATTCTAACTTGCAAAATTTCCCTGCATTTTAAAACAATGGAAAAATGGTGGTGGGATGATACTTAGAAGAATGGCTTCTTGTCAGTCTCCACTAACAAAAATAGGCAACACGAAGTCAGCTACTCCTCAGCATAGTTATGTCCGTCGCAGCCTTCTTCGGTTTCAGGAGGCACATACAAACGTTATCAAAATTATGGTGAAACGCTGAAAACCTGCAAATAATTTTCAACGTACTGGTTAATTTGAAAACTCTCCAGCATACTTCTTGGAACCAGCCAGGTACCTGTGCCCACGCATAGAGGAGTATATAGAAACATGGTGGAATCCCAGCTGATGAAGCAAAGGATTCTTAAAGGAATGAGATGACCATGCGGATCCTGTTTAATTTTCTGAAACACAATCCGCACATTTCACCTGCCAAACACATGCCCAACTCTTTTCTGGGGATAATAAAAACCAACCAGCGATCTGACAGAGGGCCTGAACACCCATCCTGACCGACCCCACAAAAAAAAAAGTACCCTCCAGCTACTAATTTTAATGCCAATTTGCAAAATTTCCCTGCATTTTTAAACAATGGAGAAATGATGGTGGGATGATACTTAGAAGAATGGCTTCTTGTCAGTCTCCACTGACAAAAATAGGCAACACCAAGTCAGCTACGCCTCAGCATAGTTATGTTCGTAGCAGCCATATTTGGTTTCAGTAGGCACATACACACGTTATCACAATTACGGTGAAACACTGAAAACCTGCAAAGGATTTTCAACATACTGGTTACTTGAAAAGCTCTGAGGCATACTTCCTGGAACAAGCCAGTTTCCTGTGCCCACGCATAGAGAAGTATATAGAACCATGGTGGATTCCCAGCTCATGAAGCAAAGGATTCTTAAAGGAACGGGATTACCATGCGGATCCTGTTTAATTCTCTGAAACAGATCCGCAGTTTTCACCTGCCATACTAATACCCACTTCTCCTGTCTGGGGATAATAAAAACAAACCAGCGAACTGACAGAGGGCCTGACCAGCACATCCACACCGACCCCACAGGAAAAAAAAAAAAAAAAAAAACACCGTAGCCTCCAGCTACTAATTATAATGCTAACTTGCAAAATTTTCCTGCATTTTTAAACAATGGAAAAATGATGGTGAGATGATACTTAGAAGAATGGATTCTTGTCAGTCTACACTAACAAAAATAGGCAAAACCAAGTCAGCTACGCCTCAGCATAGTTATGTTCGTGGCAGCCATCTTGGGTTTCAGGAGGCACAAACAAACGTTATCACAATTATGGTGAAACGCTGAACACCTGCAAATAATTTTCAACGTAGTGGTTAATTGAAAAGCTCTGCGGCATACTTCTTGGAACAACCCAGTTACCTGTTCCCACGCAAAGAGGAGTATATAGAACCATGGTGGATTTCCAGCTGATGAAGTAAAGGATTATTAAAGGAACGGGATGGCCAGGGGGATCATCATTAATTCTCTGAAACAGAATCCGCCCTTTTCACCTGCCAAACACATGCCCACTTCTCCTCTCTGGGGATAATAAAAACTAACCAGCGAACTGACAGAGGGCCTGACCCCCCCATCCACATCGACAACACACACAAAAAAAAACCGTACCCTCCAGCTACTAAGTATAATGCTAACTTTCAAAATTTCCCTGCATTTTAAAACAATGGAAAAATGGTGGTGGGATGATACTTAGAAGAATGGGTTCTTGTCAGTCTCCACTAACAAAAATAGGCAACACCAAGTCAGCTAATCCTCAGCATAGTTATGTCCGTCGCAGCCTTCTTGGGTTTCAGGAGGCACATACAAACGTTATCAAAATTATGGTGAAACGCTGAAAACCTGCAAATAATTTTCAACGTACTGGTTAATTTGAAAACTCTCCAGCATACTTCTTGGAACAAGCCAGGTACCTGTGCCCACGCATAGAAGAGTATATAGAAACATGGTGGAATCCCAGCTGATGAAGCAAAGGATTCTTAAAGGAATGAGATGACCATGCGGACCCTGTTTAATTCTCTGAAACAGAATCCCCACTTTTCACCTGCCAAACACATGCCCTCTACTCTTCTCTGGGGATAATAAAAACTAACCAGCGATCAGACAGAGGGCCTGAACACCCATCCTGACCGACCCCACAAAAAAAAAGTACCCTCCAGCTACTAATTTTAATGCCAATTTGCAAAATTTCCCTGCATTTTTAAACAATGGAGAAATGATGGTTGGATGATACTTAGAAGAATGGCTTCTTGTCAGTCTCCACTGACAAAAATAGGCAACACCAAGTCAGCTACGCCTCAGCATAGTTATGTCCGTAGCAGCCATATTTGGTTTCAGTAGGCACATACACACGTTATCACAATTATGGTGAAACGCTGAAAACCTGCAAAGGATTTTCAACATACTGGTTAATTGAAAACCTCTGAGGCATACTTCTTGGAACAAGCCAGTTTCCTGTGCCCACGCATAGAGAAGTATATAGAACCATGGTGGATTCCCAGCTCATGAAGCAAAGGATTCTTAAAGGAACGGGATTACCATGCGGATCCTGTTTAATTCTCTGAAACAGATGCGCAGTTTTCACCTGCCATACTAATACCCACTTCTCCTCTCTGGGGATAATAAAAACAAACCAGCGAACTGACAGAGGGCCTGACCACCCCATCCACATCGACCACACACACACACAAAAAAAAAACGGACACTCCAGCTGCTAATTATAATGCTAACTTGCAAAATTTCCCTGCATTTTAAAACAATGGAAAAATGGTGGTGGGATGACACTTAGAAGAATGGCTTCTTGTAGTATCCACTAACAAAAATAGGCAACACCAAGTCAGCTACTCCTCAGCATAGTTATGTCCGTCGCAGCCTTCTTGGGTTTCAGGAGGCACAAACAAACGTTATCACAATTATGGTGAAACGCTGAACACCTGAAAATAATTTTCAACGTACTGGTTAATTGAAAAGCTCTGCGGCATACTTCTTGGAACAAGCCAGTTACCTGTTCCATGCAAGGAGGTGTATATAGAACCATGGTGGATTTCCAGCTGATGAAGTAAAGGATTATTAAAGGAACGGGATGGCCATGGGGATCATCGTTAATTCTCTGAAACATAATCCGCCCTTTTCACCTGCCAAACACATGCTCACTTCTCCTCTCTGGGGATAATAAAAACTAACCAGCGAACTGACAGAGGGCCTGACCCCCCCCATCCACATCGACCACACACAAAAAAAACCGTACCCTCTAGCTACTAATTATAATGCTAACTTGCAAAATTTCCCTGCATTTTAAAACAATGGAAAAATGGTGGTGGGATGATACTTAGAAGAATGGCTTCTTGTCATTCTCCACTAACAAAAATAGGCAACACCAAGTCAGCTACTCCTCAGCATAGTTATGTCCGTCGCAGCCTTCTTGGGTTTTAGGAGGCACAAACAAACGTTATCACAATTATGGTGAAACGCTGAACACCTGCAAATAATTTTCAACGTAGTGGTTAATTAAAAAGCTCTGCGGCATACTTCTTGGAACAAGCCAGTTCCCTGTTCCCTCTCAAAGAGGAGTATATAGAACCATGGTGGATTTCCAGCTGATGAAGTAAAGGATTATTAAAGGAACGGGATGA
Organism: Eulemur rufifrons; assembly: GCF_041146395.1. NCBI lineage: Eukaryota > Metazoa > Chordata > Mammalia > Primates > Lemuridae > Eulemur > Eulemur rufifrons. The sequence goes on from NW_027182816.1 coordinate 1,986,733, forward strand.
CCATGGGGATCATCGTTAATTCTCTGAAACAGAATCCACCCTTTTCACCTGCCAAACACATGCCCACTTCTCCTCTCTGGGGATAATAAAAACTAACCAGCGAACTGACAGAGTGCCTTACCCCCCCAACCACATCGACCACACAAAAAGAAAAACCGTACCCTCCAGCTACTAATTATAATGCTAACTTTCAAAATTTCCCTGCATTTTAAAACAATGGAAAAATGGTGGTGGGATGATACTTAGAAGAATGGCTTCTTCTCAGTCTCCACTAACAAAAATAGGCAACACCAAGTCAGCTGCTCCTCAGCATAGTTATGTCCGTCGCAGCTTTCTTGGGTTTCAGGAGGCACATACAAACGTTATCAAAATTATGGAGAAACGCTGAAAACCTGCAAATAATTTTCAACCTACTGGTTAATTTGAAAACTCTCCAGCATACTTCTTGGAACAAGCCAGGTACCTGTGCCCACGCATAGAGGAGTATATAGAAACATGGTGGAATCCCAGCTGATGAAGCAAAGGATTCTTAAAGGAATGAGATGACCATGCGGATCCTGTTTAATTCTCTGAAACAGAATCCGCCCTTTTCACCTGCCAAACACATGCCCACTTCTCCTCTCTGGGGATAATAAAAACAAACCAGTGAATTGACAGATGGCCTGACGAACCCATCCACACTGACCCCACAAAAAAAAAAAAAGTACCCTCCAGCTACTAATTATAATGCTAACTTGCAAAATTTCCCTGCATTTTTAAACAATGGAAAAATGGTGGTGGGATGATACTTAGAAGAATGGCTTCTTGTCAGTCTCCACTAACAAAAATAGGCAACACGAAGTCAGCTACGCCTCAGCATACTTATGTCCTTGGCAGCCATATTGGGTTTCAGGAGACACATACAAACGTTATCAAAATTATGGTGAAACGCTGAAAACCTGCAAATAATTTTCAACGTACTGCTTAATTGAAAAGCTCTGCGGCATACTTCTTGGAACAAGCCAGTTACCTGTGCCCACACATAGAGGAGTATATAGAACCATGGTGGATTCCCAGCTGATGAAGCAAAAGTTTCCAAAAGGAACGGGATGAGCATGTGGATCCTGTTTCATTCTCTGAAACAGAATCCGCCCTTTTCACCTGCCAAACACATGCCCTCTTCTCCTCTCTGTGGATAATAAAAACTAACCAGCGAACTGACAGAGGGCCTGACCCCCCCATCCACATCGACCACACACACAAAAAAAACCGTACCCTCCAGCTATTAATTATAATGCTAAGTTCCAAAATTTCCCTTCATTTTTAACCAACGGAAAAATGATGGCGGCATGATACTTAGAAGAATGGCTTCTTGTCAGTCTCCACTAACAAATATCGGCAAAACCAAGTAGCTACGCCTCGGCATAGTTATGTCTGTGGCAGCCATCTTGGGTTTCAAGGCACATACAAACGTTGTCGCAATTATGATGAAACGCTGAACACCTGCAAATAATTTTCAATGTACTTTTTATTTGAAAACCTCTGTGGCATACTTCTTGAAACAAGCCAGTCACCTGTGCCCACCCATACGGGAGTATATAGAACCATGGTGGTTTCCCAGCTGATGAAGCAAAGGATTCTTAAAGGAAGCGGATGACCATGCGGATCCTGTTTAATTCTTTGAAACAGAATCTGCACTTTTCACCTGCCAACAACATGCCCACTTCTCCTCTCTGGGGATAATAAAAACAAACCAGCGAACATCTAGAGGGCCTTGCACCCCCATCGACACCGACACCACAAAAAAAAAAAAGTACCCTCCAGCTACTAATTATAATGCTAACTTGCACAATTTCCCTGCATTTTTAAACAATGGAAAAATCATGGTGGGATTATACTTAAAAGAATGGCTTCTTGTCAGTCTCCATTGACAAAAATAGGAAACACCAAGTGAGCTACGCCTCAGCATAGTTATGTCCGTGGCAGCCATCTTGGGTTTCAGCAGGCACATACAAACCTTATCACAATTATGGTGAAACGCTGAAAACCTGCAAATAATTTTCAACGTAGTGGTTAATTGAAAAGCTCTGCGGCATACTTCTTGGAACAAGCCAGGTACCTGTGCCCACGCATAGAGGAGTATATAGAACCATGGTGGATTCCCAGCTGATGAAGCAAAGGATTCTTTTTTTTTTTTTTTTTTTTTTTTTTTTTTTTGTTCAGACAGAGTCTCAATTTGTTGCCCAGGCTAGAGTGAGTGCCGTGGCGTCAGCTTAGTTCACAGCAACCTCAGACTCCTCGGCTTAAACGATCCTACTGCCTCAGCCTCCCGAGTAGCTGGGACTACAGGCATGCGCCACTATGCCCGGCTAATTTTTTCTATATAGATTTTTAGTTGTCCATATAATGTCTTTCTATTTTTAGTAGAGACGGGGTCTCGCTCTTGCTCAGGCTGGTCTCGAACTCCTGACCTCGAGTGATCCACCCGCCTCGGCCTCCCAGAGTGCTAGGATTACAGGCGTGAGCCACCTCGCCCTTCCAGGATTCTTAAAGTAACGGGATGACCATGCGAATGCTGTTTAATTCTCTGAAAGAGTATCCGCACTTTTCAGCTGCCATCAAATGCCGACTTCCCCTCTCTGGGGATAATAAAAACAAACCAGCAAATTTATAGAGGGCCTGACCCCCCCCATCGACACCGACCCGACGAAAAAAAAAAAAAAAAACATGCCCTCCAGCTACTAATTATAAAGCTAACTTGCAAAATTTCCCTGCATTTTTTAACAATGGAAAAATGACGGTGGGCTTATACTTAGAATGGCTACTTGTTAGTCTCCGCTGACAAAAAGAGGCAACACCAAGTCGGCTACACCTCAGCATAGTTATGTCCGTGGCAGCCATCTTGGGTTTCAGGAGGCACATACAAACGTTATTACAATTAGGGTGAAATGCTGAAAACCTGCAAATAATTTTCAACGTAATGGTTAATTGAAAAGCTCTGCGGCATACTTCTTGGAACAAGCCAGTTACCTGTGCCAACGCATAGAGGAGTATATAGAACCATGGTGGATTCCCAGCTGATGAAGCAAAGGATTCTTAAAGGAATGGGATGACCATGTGGATCCTGTTTAATTCTCTGAAATAGAATCCACACTTTTCACCTGCCAAACACATGCCCACTTGTCCTCTCTGGGGATAATAAAAGAAAACCAGCGAACTCACAGAGGGCCTGAAACGCCCATCCACTCCTACCCCACAAAAAAAGAAAAAAAAATACGTGCCCTACCTCTAATTATAATACTATCTTGCAAAATTTCCCTCCATTTTTACGCAATGGAAAAATGATGGTGGGATGATACTTAGAAGAATGTCTTCTTGTCAGTCTCCACTAACAAAAATAGGCATCAACAAGTCAGCTATGCCTCAGCATATTTATATCCGTGGCAGCCATCTTGGGTTTAAGGAGGCACATTCAAACATTATCACAATTACGGTTAAACATGCTAAAAACCTGACAATTCTAAAAGTACTGGTTAATTCAAAAGCTCTGTCGCATACTTCTTGGAACAAGCCAGTTACCTGTGCCCATGCAAAGAGAGGTCTAGAGAACCATGGTGGATTCCCAGGTGATGAATCAAAGGATTCTTAAAGGAACAGGCTCAAAAGTGCAGATCCTGTTTCAGTCTAAGTGTGAAACAGGATCCGCACATTTTGTCTGCAACACACATTCGCCCTTCTCATCTCTAGGGATAACAAAAACAGCCCATCGGATTTACAGATGCCCTGCCCCCGGCCCCCACCACCCGACACAAAATAGTCTGCTCCAGCGACTCATCCTTATGCTATCTGGTGAAAGGTCATAAGCCTTTTAAAAAACTGGAGATAGGATGGTAGAATTATACCTAAAAGACTGGCTTATTGCCAGATTCCCATACCAAGTATTGGCAACAGCAAGTGACGTAGGCCTCAGCATAGGTTTGTCCATGGCAGCCATCTTGGGTTTAAGGAGACACAGATGAACCTTATAACAATTATAATAAAAGGTGCTGCGAAAGCTGTTAAATAATTCTCATGGTAGTGGTTATTTCAAAAGCTCTGCGGCATACTTCTTTGAACTAGCCAGTTAACTGGGCCCACGCATAGTGCGGTGTAGAGAACTATGGTGGATTCCCAGCTGATGAAGCAAAGGATTCTTAAAGGAACAGGATGAACATGCGGATCCTGTTTCATACTCTGAAACAGGATCTGCACTTTTCACCTGCCAAACACATGCCCACTTCTCCTCTCTGGGGATAATAAAAAGAAACCACAGAACTGGCGGAGGGCTTGCCGCACCAGCCCCCAGACCCCACATAAAAACTTCCCGTCCAGCGACTCCTTGTTATTCTAACTGCCAAAAGGTGCTCTGACTTTTAAAATAGTGGAGAAGGATGGTGAAATGATACTTAAAAGAATGTATTCTTTCCAGTCTCCAGTACCAAGGATCGGCCACACAAAGTGAGCTCGGCCTCAGCATAGTTTTGTCCATGGCAGCCATCTCGAGACGAACCTTATGACAATTATGATGAAAGGTGCTGCAAAACCTGGCAAATAATTCTCAACGTAGTGGTTTTTTCAAAAGCTCTGTGGAATACTTCTTGGAACCCGGCAGTTTTCTGGGCCCACGCATAGAGGGGTCTAGAGAACCATGATGGATTCCCAGGTGATGAATCAAAGGATTCTTAAAGGAACAGGCTGAAAAGTGCGGATCCTGTTTCAGTCTGAGACTGAAACACTATATGCACTTTTTGCCTGCAACACACATGCCCACTTCTCCTCTCTAGGGATAATAAAAACAATCAATCGGATTGACAGATGTCCTCCCCCGCCCCCCAACACTGTACACAAAAAGGTCCCCTCCAGCGACTCATCCTTATGCTATCTGGCGAAAGGTCCTCTGCGTTTTAAAATAATGAAGATAGGATGGTGGAATTATACTTAAAATACTGGCCTTTTGCCAGACTCCCATACCAATTATTGGCAACAGGAAGTGACCTAGGTGTCAGCATAGGTTTGTCCGTGGCTGCCATCTAGGGTTTTAGGAAGCACAGATGAACCTTATCAAAATTATGGTAAAAGTGCTGGAAAAGCTGGCAAATAATTTCCATAGTAGTGGTTATTTCAAAAGCTCTGAGGAAAACTTCTTGGAACCAGGCAGTTTTCTGTGTGCACTAAAAGAGGGGTCTAGAGAACCATGGTGGATTCCCAGCTGATGAAGCAAAGGATTCTTAATGGAACGGGGTGAAAAGTGCAGATCCTGTGTCTGTCTAAGACTGAAACAGGACGCACACTTTTCACCTGCCACACACATGCCCACTTTTCCTCTCTGGGGATAATAAAAACAAACCAGCGAACTGACAAAGGGCCTGCCCCCCTTCCACCCACGCAGATCCCCCCCAAAAACATTCCCCTCCAGCTACTAATTATTATGCTAACTTGCAAAATTTCCCTGCATTTTTAAACAATGGAGAAAGGACGGTGGAGTGATACTTAGAAGAATGGCTTCTTGTCAGTCTCCACTAACAAAAATAGGCAACACCAAGTCAGCTACGCCTCAGCATAGTTATGCCCGTGGCAGCCATGTTGGGTTTAAGGAGGCACATACAATCTTTATCATAATTATGGTGAAACGTGCTGAAAACCCGGCAAATAATTCTCAACGTACTGTTTAATTCAAAAGCTCTGTGGCATACTTCTTGGAAGAAGCCAGTTACCTGGGCCCACGCATAGAGGGGTCTAGAGAACCATGGTGGATTCCAAGGTGATGAATCTAAGGATTCTTAAAGGAACAGGCTGAAAAGTGCAGATCCTGACTGAAACAGGATTCTGACTTTTTGCCTGCAACACACATGCCCACTTCTCCTCTCTAGGGATAACAAAAACAACCCATCGGATTGACAGATGGCCTGCCCCCGCCCCCCACCACCCCACACAAAATCGTGCCCTCCAGCGACTGATCCTTATGCTATCTGGCAATACGTCCTCTGCCTTTTAAAATAATGGAGATAGAATGGTGGAATTATACCTAAAAGACTGGCTTATTGCCAGACTCCCATACCAAGTATTCGCAACAGCAAGTCACCTAGGCCTCAGCACACGTTTGTCCCTGGCAGCCATCTTGGGTTTAAGGAGGCACAGATGAACCTTATCACAATTATGGTGAAAGGTGCTGCAAAAGCGGTCAAGTAATTCTCATGGTAGTGGTTACTTGAAAAGCTCTGCGGCATAATTCTTTGAACTAGCCAGTTAACTGGGCCCACGCATAGAGCAGTCTAGAGGCCCATGGTGGATTCCCAGCTGATGAAGCAAGGGATTCTTAATGGAACGGGGTGAAAAGTGCGGTTTCTGTTTCAGTCTAAGACAGAAACGGGATCCGAACTTTTCACCTGCCACACACATGCCCACTTCTCTGGTCTGGGGAAAATAAAAACAATCCAGCGAACTGACAGAGGGCCTGCGCCCCCCACCCACACCGACCCCACAAATAAAAATGTCCCCTCCAGCTACTAATTATTATGCTAACTTGCAAAGGTTTCAGTGCATTTTAAAATAATGGGGAAAGTATGATGGAATGATACTTAAAAGAATGGCCTCCTTCCAGCCTCCAGTAACAAGTGTCGTGAAATCCAAGTGACCTAGGCCTCAGCATAGTTTTCTCCGTGGCAGCCATCTTGTGTTTAAGGAGGCACAGACGATCCTTATCACAATTATGGTGATATGTGCTGCAGAAACTGGCAAATAATTCTACACGTAGTGTTTATCTCAAAAGCTGTGCAGCATACATCTTGGTACAGGCCAGTTCATGGGCCCATGCATGGAGGGTTCTAAGGAACCATGGTGGATTCCCAGCTGATGAATCAAAGGATTTTTTTTTTTTTTTTTTTTTTGTTGAGACAGAGTCTCACTTTGTTGCCCAGGCTAGAGTGAGTGCCGTGGCGTCAGCTTAGCTCACAGCAACCTCAAACTCCTGGGCTCAAGCGATCCTACTGCCTCAGCCTCCCGAGTAGCTGGGACTACAGGCATGCGCCACTATGCCCGGCTAATTTTTTCTATATAGATTTTTTTAGGTGTCCATATAATGTCTTTCTATTTTTAGTAGAGACGGGGTCTCGCTCAGGCTGGTCTCGAACTCCTGACCTTGAGCAATCCACCCGCCTCGGCCTCCCAGAGTACTAGGATTACAGGCGTGAGCCACCGCGCCCGGCCCGAATCAAAGGATTTTTAATGGAACCAGCTGAAAAGTGCGGATACTTTTTCAGTCTAACTGAAACAGGATCCGCACATTTCACCTGCCACAAATATATCCACTTCCCTGTCTGGGCATAATAAACACAAACAACCAGACTGACAGAGGGACTGTCCCCCAAACCACCCCGATCCCACCCAAAAACATCCCCTCCGTTGACTCATCCTTATGCTAACTGCCGAAAGGTGCTCACCTTTTAATATAAGGGAGAAAGGATGGTGCAATGATAATTAAAAGACTGGATTCTTGTCAGACTCCCGTACCAAGTATTGGCAACACCAAGCGAGAGAACCCTCAGTATAGGTTTGTCCATGGAAGCCATCTAGGGTTTAAGGAAGCACAAATGAACCTTATCAAAATTATGGTAAAAGTGCTGGAAAAGCTGGCAAATAATTTCCATGGTAGTGGTTATTTCAAATGCTCTGTGGCATACTTCTTTGAACTAGCCTGTTAAGTGGGCCCACACATAGTGGGGTGTAGAGAACTATGGTGGATTCCCAGCTGATGAAGCAAAGGATTCTTAAAGGAACAGGATGAAAAGTGCCGATCCTGTATCAGTCTAAGACTGAAACAGGATCCACACTTTTCACTTGCCACACACATGTCCACTTCTCCTCTCCGGGGATAATAAAAACAAACCACTGGACTGACAGAGGGCCTGGCTCTGCCTCTCCCACCCCACACAAAAACGTTTCCTCCAGCGACTCATCCTTAAGCTAAATGGCAATAGGTGCTCTGCCTTTTAAAATAGTTGTGAAAGGAAGGTGGAATGATACTTAAAGGAATGGCTTCTTGCCACGGACCAGTACCAATTATCGGCAACTCCAAGGGAGATTGGCCTAACCGTAGTTTTTTCTGTGGAAGCCAGCTTGGGTTTCAGGATGCACTGCCTAACCTTTTCACAATCATTGTGAAAGTTGCTGCAAAAACTGGCAAATAATACTCAATGTAGTGGTTATTTCCAAAGCTCTGCGGCATACTTCTTGGAACTAGCCAGTTACCTGGGCCCATGCTCAGGGAGGTCTAGAGAACCATGGTGGATTCCCAACTGATGAATTAAAGGATTCCAAAAGGAACAGGCTTAAAAGCGGAGATACTGTTTCAGACTGAAACAGGATCCAAAGTTTTCACCTGCCACATACATGCCCGCTTCTCCTCTCTGGGAATAATAAAAACAAACCACCGGACTGACAGAGGGCCTGCCCTCCCACACACACCCAACCCCACACAAAAAGCCGCTCCAGTGACTCATCTTTATGCTAACTGGCTAAAGGTGCACTGCCTTTTAAAATAATGGAGAAAAGACGGTGGAATTGTACTTAAAAAAAATGGCTTCTTGCCAGGCTCCAGTAAAATGTATCGGTACACCAAGGGAGCTAGGCCTCAGCATAGTTTTGTCCGTGGCAGCCTGCTTGGGTTTAAGGAGGCACAGATGAACCTTATCACAATTATGGTCAAAGGTGCTGCAAAAACTGGCAAACAATTCTCAACGTAGTGGTTATTTCAAAAGCTCTACGGCATACATCTTGGAACTAGCCAGTTACCTGGGCCCACACATAGAGGGGTCTCGACAGCCATGGTGGATTCCCAGCTGATGAATCAAAGGATTCGTAAAGGAACTGGCTGAAAAGTGCGGATCCTGTTTCAGTCTAAGACTGAAACAGGATCCGTACTTTTCACCTGCCACACACATGCCCACCTCTCCTCTTTGGGCATAATAAAGACAAACCACCAGACAGACAGAGAGCCTTCCCCTCAACGCACCACCCGACCCCACTCAAAAACGTCCCCTCCAGCAACTCATTCTTATGATAACTGGAAAAAGGTGTTCTGCCTTTTAAAATCATGGAGAAAGGATGGTGGAATGACTCTTAATAGCATGGCTTCTTGCCAGGCTCCAGTACCAACTATCGGCAACACCAAGTGAACTAGGCCTCAGCATAGTTTTGTCCGCCCCAGCCATCTTGGGTTGAAGGAGGCACGGACGAACCTTATCACAATTATGGTGAAAGGTGGTGCAAAAACTAGCAAATAATTCTCAACGTAGTGGTTATTTCAAAAGCTCTGTGGCATACTTCTTGGAACTAGCCAGTTACCTGGGCCCACGCATAGAGGTCTTTAAAGAACCATGGTGTATTCCCAGCTGATGAATCAAACGATTCTTTTTTGTTTGTTTGTTTGTTTGTTAGCTCATTATGGGGGTACAAAAGATCAGGCTATATACATTCCCCATGCCTCCCCTTTCCCCCGATTCTGAGCTTCAATTTTGTCCATTCTCTAGTCAGTGCACATCACATTCATCATGTAGGTGTGCACCCCTCCTCTCCCCCACCCCATCCCCCCCAGTTAGAACTTGAAGGGTGTCCATTCCCCAGTCAGTGCACATCACATTCATCAAGTAGGTATACACCCATCCCTTCCACCCGGCCCCAACCTCTGTCCGATACCCAATTGGTCTTGTTCCCAAATGTGCACTCAGGGAAACCAATTTGCTGGTGAGTACATGTGGTGCTTATTTTTCCATTCTTGGGATACTTCACTTAATAGAATGGGATCCAGCTCTCTCCAGGAGAACCAAAGAGATGCCATATCGCCATTATTTCTAATAGCTGAGTAATATTCCATGGTATACATATACCACATTTTGCTAATCCATTCATGAATTGATGGGCATTTGGGTTGTTTCCACATCTTTGTGATTGTGAATTGTGCTGCTATAATCATTCAGGTGCAGGTGTCTTTTTTATAGAATGACTTTTGTTCTTCTGGGTAGATGTCCAATAATGGAATTGCTGGATCGAATGGTAGGTCTACTTGAATCTGTTTAAGGTATCTCCACATTGCTTTCCACAGGGGCTGCACTAGTTTACAGTCCCACCAGCAGTGTATGAATGTACCTATCTCCCCACACCCACACCAACATGTATAGTTTTGGGACTTTTTGATAAAGGCCATTCCCACTGGAGTTAAGTGATATCTCATTGTGGTTTTGATTTGCATTTCCCTGATGATTAGAGATGTTGAACACTTTTTCATATGTTTGTTAGCCATTTTTATGTCTTCTTTTGAAAAATTTCTATTTATGTCCTTTGCCCACTTTTTGATAGGGTTGTTTGATTTTTTCTTACTGATTTTCCTGAGTTCTAAATAGATTCTTGTTATCAGTCCTTTATCTGATGTGTAGTATGCGAAAATTTTTTCCCATTCTGTAGGTTGTCCATTTACTCTCGTGACTGTTTCTTTGGCTGTGCAGAAGCTTTTTAATTTGATCAGGTCCCATTTATTTATTTTTGTTGTTGCTGTGATTGCTTTAGGGGTCTTCTTCATAAATTCTTTGCCTAGGCCAATGTCTGTAAGAGTCTTTCCTACATTTTCTTCTAGAATTCTAATAGTTTCTGACCTTAGGTTTAAGTCTGTTAACCACTGTGATTTGATTTTTGTGAGGGGTGAGAGTTATGTGTCCTGTTTTAGTCTTCTACATGTGGATATCCAGTTTTCCCAGCACCATTTATTAAATAAGGAATCTTTTCCCCAGAGTATGTTTTTGTCTGCTTTGTCAAAGATTAGATGGCTATATGAGGATGGTTTTATATTGGGATTTTCTGTTCTGTTCCACTGGTCTGTGTCCCTGCACTTGTGCCAGTACCAGGCTGTTTTAAGAACCACAGCCTTGTAGTATAGTTTGAAGTCTGGCAAATTAATACTTCCAATTTTGTTTTTGTTGTTTAAGATTGCTTTTGCTAAACGGGGTCTTCCCTGGTTCCATACAAAGCGTAAAATTATTTTTTCTATGTCTGTGAAAAAAGATGTTGGTAATTTAATAAGGATTGCATTGAATCTGTAGATAACTTTGGGCAGTATAGACATTTTAACAATGTTGATTCTACCGATCCATGAGCATGGTATGGTTTTCCACCTATTTACATGTTCTGCAATTTCCTTCCTCAGTGTTTCATAGTTCTCCCTATAGAGATCCTTTACCTCCTTAGTTAAATAAATTCCTAGGTATTTTATTTTCTTTGTTGCTATTTTGAAGGGTATTGAGTCCTTAATTTGGTTTTCCATTTGACTGTTATTGGCATATATGAATGCCTCTGATTTGTGTGTATTGATTTTGTATCCTGAGACTTTACTGAATTCATTGATCAATTCCAGGAGTCTCTTGGTTGAAACCTTGGGGTTTTATAGATATAACATCATATCATCAGCAAAGAGTGAGAGTTTGATCTCTTCTGTCCCTATTTCAACTCCCTTGATTCTGCTCTCTTGCCTGATAGCTCTTGAAGGACTTCCAATACTATGTAGAAAAGTAATGGGGACAGTGGTAAGCCTTGTCTGGTTCCAGTTTGAAGTGGGAATGCTTTCAGTTTTTCCCCATTCAGTATGATGTTGGCTGAGGGTTTGTCGTATATGGCATGTATCATTTTTATATAGGCCCCATCTATGCCTATTTTGTTAAGTGTTCTTATCATAAAAGGGTGTTGAATTTTGTCAAATGCTTTCTCTGCATCTATTGAGAGGATCATCTGATCTTTATTTTTGCTTCTATTTATGTGATGAATTACATTCCCATATGTCAAACCATCCCTGCATCTCTGGGATGAAGCCCACTTGGTCGTGATGGATTATTTTTTTGATAAGCACTTGGATTCGATTTGTTAGAATTTTATTGAGAATTTTTGCATCTATATTCATAAGAGAAATTGGTCTATAGTTCTCTGTTTTAGTTGCATCCTTTCCTGGATTTGGTATCAGGATTATGTTGGCTTGGTAAAAAGTGTTGGGGAGAATCCCATCCTTCTCTATATTGGAGAATAGTTTATGTACGATGGGCACCAGTTCTTCTTTGTAGGTATGGTAGAATTCAGGTGTGAACCCATCTGGTCCAGGGCTTTTCTTTTTGGGAAGGTTTTTTATTGCTGTTTCAATTTCAGATCTAGATATCGGTCTATTCAGGAATTCTATTTCTTCCTGGTTGAGCCTGGGAAGGCCGTGTGTTTATAAGAATTTGTCCATTTCCTCCAGGTTTTCTAATTTGTGTGCATAAAGATTTTTGTAGAATTCATAGATGATATCATGTATCTCTGTGGCATCAGTCGTGATTACTCCTTTCGTGTTCCTGATCGAGGTTATAAGAGATTTTTCTTTTCTGCTCTTGGTTAGTTTAGCCAGAAGTGTGTCAATTTTGTTTATTTTTTCAAAGAACCAACTTTTGGTTTTATTAATCTCCGTTATGGTTTGGTTTAATCTCCCTTATGCTCCCTTATGGTCCTTTTCATTTAGTTCTGATTTAATCTTAATAATTTCCTTCTGCTGGGTTTGGGTTTGGTCTCTTCTTTCTTCTCCAGCTCTTTGAGTCTATTCATTAGATTGTCTATTTGTAAGTTTTCTGTCTTTTTGGTATAGGCATTTATGGAAATAAATTTTCCTCTCAGGACTGCTTTAGCTGTGTCCCACAGATTTTGATAAGTTGTATCTCCTTTGTCGTTTAATTCAAAGAATCTTTTGATTTCTGACTTGATTTCTTCATTTATAAAATGATTGTTCAGGAGAAGGTTATTTAGCTTCCATGACTTTGAGTAGAAATGAGGATTTCTGTTAGGGTTCATTGTTACTTTTATTCCACTGTGATCCGAGAAGCTGCATGGTATTATTTCTATATTTTTAAATTTTTTAAGACATTCTTTATGTCCTAAGATATGGTCAATCTTGGAGAATGTCCCATGAGCTGATGAGAAGAACTTATATTCAGTGGTATTTGGGTAGAATGTCCTGTAGATGTCAGTCAGGCCCATTTGTTCTAGCATTCTATTTACGTCCAATATTTCTTTGTTTATTTTTTGTTTGGAGGATCTGTCTTGAACTGTCAGTGGCGTGTTAAAATCTCTGGCTACTAAAGTGTTGTTATCTATCATTTGGTTCAGATCAAGTAGGGTTTGCTTTATGAATCTGGGTGCACCTAGATCGGGTGCATATATGTTAAGTATAGTTATGTCTTCTTGTTGAATTGTACCCTTCACCAGTATATAGTAACCATCTTTGTCTTTCTTTACTTTTGTTGATTTAAAAACTACGTTATCGGAGATTAGAACTGCCACGCCAGCTTTCTTTTGGGTTCCATTTGCTTGGAATATTGATTTCCACCCTTTTATTTTCAGTCTAAATGCATCCTTGCAGGTTAGATGAGTTTCCTGAAGACAGCAGATACTTGGCTTATATCTTTTTTATCCATTGGGCCAGTCCATGTCTCTTGAGTGGGGAATTCAATCCATTCACATTTAATGAGAGAACTGATAAGCGAGACAGATTGCTGTTCCTCATGTTGGGTTGAATTTCATTGATCTGTTTTCTCTCTTGAGCCATTATGATAACTGTGTTTTCATATTTATCTCTTGATTAGTGTTACATTCGAGGGTCCTTCTTGTGCTGGACCACGTGTAACTCTGTTTTGAATACTTCTTGGAAAGCTGCTCTTGTCTTGGTGAATTCTCTGAGTTTTTGTTTATCTGAGAATGTCTTAATTTCACCTTCATATATAAAACTGAGCTTATCTGGGTACAGGATTCTAGGCTGGGCATTATTCTGTTTCAGAAGAGTGAGAATGGGGCTCCAATCTCTTCTTGCTTGTAAGGTTTCAGTTGAGAAATCTGGCGTGATTCGGATGGGCTTTCCTTTGTGTGTTACTTGTTTCTTTCTCCTTACAGATTGAAGAAGGGCCTCGTTAGTGGATATTTTGGTCAGTCTGATAACTACATGACGTGGTGTCTTCCTATTTGGTATGAATCTCTCAGAGGTTCTTTGAGCTTCTTGAACCTGTGTATCTAGAGATTTGGCAAGGCCTGGGAAATTTTCCTCAATTATATCTTCAGATACTTTATTCAACCCTTGCTTATTGTCTTCTTCACCCTCAGGAATGCTGATAACTCTCACGTTAGGCTTCTTCACATAATCCCACATTTCTTGTAGACTATGATTATTTCTCATGTTTCTTTGTTTTAACTCTGTGACTGCCTTATTTAATTGGAAAGTGTTATCTTCGATCTCTGAGATTCTTTCTTCTGTTTGATCTACCCTGCTCTTGAGACTTTCCACTGTGTTTTGTAGCTCCTTGAATAAATTTTTCATTTCCAGGAGTTCAGTTTGATTTTTCTTCAGTATTTCAATTTCTTTGGTGAATTTTTCTTCCAAGTCCTGGATCTTTTTTGTGGTTTCTTTGTGTTGATTATCCATTTTTTCTTGCATAATGTTCAGCGTATTTATGATCCATGTTTGAAATTCTTCCTGTGACATGTTGCTATTTGGAATCTGCTTTGTGTTAATTGGTGGAGAACTAGTAATCCTCTTTGAGGGCATGGTTTCAGCTTGATTCTTTATACTCCTAGAGTTCCTTCGCTGAGCCCTTCCCATCTGAATGAATCCTTAAGATCCCTTCTTTCAGCTTTAGTCTGGATAGGGGCACACTGTGAGTGCCAGGTAAGCTGCCTCCTCTGTCACTAGGGGGAGCCCTTCACATATTGTTCAGGATTTTGCTAGCTCCGCTGGGGGGGGCTGCCCCTCTTCCTCTCCCGAGGTGGCTTCTGTCTCTCTCTGTGAGAAAGACAGTGGATAGGGAGAGTGGAGCGGTGCCCTCATTCGCCCAATGCCCCAGCCACTGCAGTTCCCGCGGGTGATGGTCTGCCCCACCCCAATGTCTGCAAGGTCCACGCTCTACTCTCTCGTGACTGGGGAACCACTTAGTGTTCACACAAAGGTGGAGCTCCTAGTCAGGGTCCGTGGACTAGGGAAGGGAGCCGCCCAGGGAGCCGCCCGGTACCCAATCGCTCCTCAGCGTTTAGGCTGTGGACCCCGACAATGGCGGCCGCCCGTCTGCAGATCACTGTCACTGGGGTTGAATGCTCAGGGACCGGCAGAGGCCAGAGGAGCCGGGGACCGGGAGAATCCAGCCGCCCACCTATACGAGGCAGTTTGGCATCTGCTAGAGCCGGGACCAAAGCAGCCCCACCGCCCGCGTATAGGAGACAGTTGCTAGGTGCGTCAGCTGCGCACAGCACTCCAGGGTCCAAAATGCCTCCTGCCAATGTCTCCTCTCTGCAGAGCCCCACATCTCCCGTGGCGATTCTGCACCGACTTCAGGCAGATCCTCAATTGAGTGGGTGTGGAGGTCAGAGGGGGAACAAGATGCTTTCCTGTGGGGCTGAACCCACCCCACTCTCTGGTGAGGTGGGTACAGCTGTCCCGTGCTCCCTTCTCTATTGGCCATCCCGCACTCTCCAGATTTTGGTGATTTATTTCCCTAATCACCTCAGTCTTTTCTTGCTCTCTCTCTCTGTCCCACGCTGATTCTCCATGGATTCACACCACCGTTCTTGTGGGGAAGTGAACCTCTAGGGTTGTGGGCAGTGGGAGACCCATGCCTTCCACTCCAGGAGCATGAATCCAGGAGGTCACCACCATTCCACCATCATTGAGAATGAATCAAAGGAGTCTTAAAGGAACGGGCTGAAAAGTGCGGATCCTGTTTCAGTCTAAGTCTGAAACAGGATCCGCACTTTTCACCTGCCACACACATGCCCACTTCTCCTCTCTGGGCATAATAAAAACAAACCACTGGACTGACAGAGGGCTTGCCCCCCCACACACACCACACGACCCCACACAAAAACGTCCCCTCCAGCGACTCATTCTTATGCTAACTGGCAAACGGTGCTATGCCTTTTAAAATAATGGAAAAAGGATGGTGGAATGATACTTGAAAGACTGGTTTTATTCCACGCTCCCGTACCAAGTATCGGCAACACCAAGTGAGCTAGGCCTCAGCATAGTTTTTTCCCTGGCAGCCATCTTGGGATTAAGGAGGCAGAGAAGTACCTTGTCACAATTATGGTGAAAGGTGCTGCAAAAACTGGCAAATAATTCTCCACGTAGTGGTTATTTCAAAAGCTCTATGGCATACTTCTTGGAACCAGCTAGTTACCTGGGGCCACGCATAGAGGGTTATAGAGAACCATGGTGGATTCACGGAAGAAGAGTCAAATGATTCTTAAAGGAACGGGCAGAAAATGTGGATCCTGTTTCAGTCTAAGACTAAAACAGGATCCGCACTTTTCACCTGCTGCACACATGCCAACTTCTCCTCTCTGAGGATTAAAAAAAAAAACACTGGACTGGCAGAGCGCCTGCCCCCTCACACACCACCTGACCCCACACAACAACGTGCCCTCCAGCAACTCATTTGCTAACTGGCAAAAGGTGCTCTGCCTTTTAAAACAATGGAAAAAGGTTGGTGGAATGATACTTAAAAGACTGGCTTCTTGCCAGGCTCCAGTACCAAGTATAGGCAATAGCAAGTGAGGTAGGCCTCAGCATGGTTTTGTCCATGGCAGCCAGCTTGGTTTAAGGAGGCAGAGACGAACCTTGTCACAATTATGGTGAAAGGTGCTGCAAAAACTGGCAAATAATTCTCCACGTAGTGGTTATTTCAAAAGCTCTGCAGCATAATTCTTGGAAGTATCCAGTTAAAGGGTCCCATGCATTGAGGGGTCCAGAGAACCATGGTAGATTGCCAGGTGATGAATCAAAGGATTCTTAAAGAAACGGGCTGAAAACTGCTGATCCTCTTTCACCCTAAGACTGAAAGAGGATCAACACTTTTCACCTGCCACACACATGCCCACTTCTCCTCTCTGGGCCTAATAAAAACAAACCGCCAGACTGAAAGATGCCCTGACCCCCAAACACCACCCGACCCCACAAAAAAAGTCCCTTCCAGTGACTCATTCTTATGCTAACTGCCAAAATGTGCTCTGCCATTTAAAATAGTGGAGAAAGGATCATGGAATGATACTTAAAAAACTGGCTTCTTGCCAGGGTCCAGTACCAAGTATTGGCAACACCAAGTGAGCTATGCCTCAGCATAGTGTTTTCCATGGCAGCCATCTTGTGTTTAAGGATGCAGAGGCGAATCTTAACACAATTATTGTGAAAGGTGCTGCAAAAACTGGCAAATAATTCTCACCGTAGTAGTTATTTCAAAAGCTCTGCGGTATACTTCTTGGAACCAGCCAGTTTACTGGGCGCACTCATAGAGGGGTCTATAGAACCTTGGTAGAGTCCCAGCTGATGAATCAAATGATTCTTAAAGGAACAGGCTGAAAACTGCGGATCCTGTTCAGTCTAAGACTGAAACAGGATCTGCCCTTTTCACCTGCCACACACATACCCACTTCTCCTCTCTGGGGATAATAAAAACAAATCACCAGACTGACAGAGGGCCTGCCCCTCCACCACCTCCTGACTCGACATAAAAACATCCCCTCCAGCAACTCATTCTTATGCTCACTGGTGAAAGGTGCTCTGCCTTTTAAAATAATGGAGAAAGGATGGTGGAATGATACTTGAAAGAGTGGTCTCTTGCCAGGCTCCAATACCAAGTATCAGCAACACCAAGTTAGCTAGGCCTCACCATAGTTTTTTCCGTCGCAGCCATCTTGGATTTAAGGAGGGAGAGATGAACCTTATCACAATTATCGTGAAAGGTGCTGCAAAAACTGGCAAATAACTCTCAATGTAGTGTTTATTTCAAAAGCTCTGTGACATACTTCTTGGAACAAGCCAGTTACCTGTGCCCACGCATAGAGGGGTCTAAGACTGAAACAGGATCCACACTTTTCAACTGCCACACACATGCCCACTTCTCCTCTCTGGGGATAATATAAACAAACCACCATACTGACAGATGGTCTGCCTCCCACCACCCCCCCAACCTCACACGAAAACCTACCCTCCAGTGACTGATCCTTATGCTAAATGGTGAAAGGTGTTCTGCTTTTGTAAATAATGGAAAAAGGTTGGTGCAATGATACTTAGAAGAATGGCTTCTTGCCAGGACCCAGGATCAAGTATCAGCCACACCAAGTGAGCTGGGCCTCAGCATAGTTTTTCCATGGAAGCCCTCTTCGTTTCAGGAGACAGAGATGAACCTTATCACAATTATGGTGAAAGGTG